>NW_028299710.1:0-5000 GCF_049724085.1 Artemia sp. Qi Xiang Cuo
TCTTCGGAATGCCAAAAAATTCAACTCTTATGATGGTGGATATGCGAGATTGAGATCTCCGGAGATAATTGCACTCAAAGAGAATGACAACAGAAAAATAATAGTTGATGAAGAGGGGCATCTTCTTGCTAGTGGCTGTGGTAACATGTTACCCAGTGTTACACCCCATCGTCACCTTTAGGGTATTATAATTCAACGGAAGATCAAAAGAAGACAGGCATACTCTTCTACTAATATCATAAACCATATCTTGTCTACGTGCAGGTACTGTTACCTGTGTGAAAATACTGTGGTAATAGACAGTGAAATTGCTGGAAAAATAAAAAGGGCATTGGCAGAAAATATCACTAAGGAATATAAAGATGAATCGATGAAAAACAAAGTGCCAACAAACGTTATCACTACTTTTGATCGTATAGTTAATGAACCTAATAATAGCAAAGACGAAATGTATATTGAACATTTAGGTGACAACCCAGTAAAACTAGTGTATGACACAAAATGGAATAATGATTATTCTACTGATAGACAATAGAAGACAATAGCTACAGCATCAAAAGAGAACATGATGAAGTATTCTATGGAACAGATTCAAAATGTCCAACGTTGTTCAATGACATTAATAATGTATAATAATGTATGCAACATATTTTTTATGTTAATATTCTACATGTCATTATTTCAATAAAAATATTTTATGCATTACCTTGACATATTTCCATTATTTTTAGGGTATACTAGAACGTCAAATGCTTAGAATATCTGTTAAAAGTTGGAGATATAAGAAAAAGAATTTTCAGAAATATAGATACTACTACTAACAGGCTCATAGTGGATATATTAGAAAATGAGATAAGTTAAAAGAACTTTTACTTATTTCTGAGAGAGAGATGATCAGAATTTTTTACTCGAAAATCTCTACCAATAAGCAAACACCCCGACCAGACGCAAGAGCAGAGAGAGTTTTCAGTTTTCAGAAACAGGAATATCCACATTTAAAATACATCTGATTTTATTAATAGTATTTGATTTTTAATAAAGTCATAACAAACCCTTTCTTGAATTCACCTCTTAGATACACAATACAGAGTGCTCTTTCAAGAAATTATAAAAAAAAATTGTAAGTAACAAACTCTTTCTTGAATTCACCTCTTGATTACACAATACAGAAATTTCCTTAAAGAACTTAAGAAAAATTATAAGTAAGTAACGGACTCACTTGAATTTAACTCTTGGATACACAATACAGAATTTTAATTCAAGATATTATGAAAAATTGTAAGGAAGTACAAAACTCTTTCTAGAATTCACCTCCTGGATACAAAATACAGACGTTTCATTCAAGAAATTATGAGAAAATTGCAATTAAGTCGGAAACTCTTTCTTGAATTCACCTCTTGGATACACAATACAGATATTTCATTCAATAAATTATGAAAAAATTATAATTAAGTAACAATCTCTTTATTGAATTTGCTTCTTGGATACACAATACAGACATTGCATTCAAGAAATTATGGAAAAATTTTAAGTAAGTAACAAGCTGTTTCCTGAATTCACCTATTGGATTCACAATACAGAAATTTCATTCAAGAAATTATGAAAAATTGTAAGTAACTAAAAAACTGTTTCTTGAATTCGACGCTTGGGTACACAATACAGAAATTTCATTCAAGAAACTATAAAAAATTATATGTAAGTAACAAACTCTCTTGAATTCAACTCTTGGATACACAATACGGAATTTTAATTCAAGAAATTATGAAAAGTTGTAAGTAAGTAACAAACTCTTTCTTGAATTCGCCTCCTGGATACACAATACATACATTTCATTCAAGAAATTATGAGAAAATTGCAAGTAAGTCAAGCACTCTTTCTTGAATTCACCTCTTGGATACACAATATAGAAATTTCTTTCAAGAAATTATGAAAAAATTGTAAGTAAGTAACTAACTCTTTATTGAATTTGCCTCTTAGATACGCAATACAGACATTTCATTCAAGAAATTATTAAAAAAAATTTAAGTAAGTAACAAACTCTTTCCTGAATTCACCTCTTGGATTCACAATACAGAAATTTCATTCAAGAAATTATGAAAAAATTGTAAGTAACTAACAAACTGTTTCTTGAATGTGACTCTTGGATACACAATACAGAAATTTCCTTCAAGAAACTATAAAAAATTGTAAGTAAGTAACAAACTCTTTCTTGAATTAGCCTCTTAGACTCAAAACACGGAAATTCTATCCAGGAAATTATGAGACAATTGTAAGTATGTAACAAACTCTATCTTGAATTCACCACGTGGATACACAATACCGAAATTTCATTCAAAAAATTATAAAAACTGTAAGTAACTAACAAACTTTTTCCTGAATTTGCCTCTTGAATATACAATACAGAAATTTAATTCAAGAAATAATGAAAAAAAATTAAGTAAGTAACAAACTCTTTCTTGAATTCACCTCATGGATGCACAATACAGACGTTTCATTCAAGAAATTATGAAAAAATTGTAAGTCAGTAACAAAATCTTTCTTGAAATCCCCTCGTAGATTCACAATACAGAAATTTCATTCAAGAAATTATGAACAAATTGTAAGTAAGTAACAAACTCTTTCTTGAATTTGCCTCTTGGACACACAACACGGAAATTTCATCCAGGAAATTATGAGAAAATTGTAAGTAAGTAACAAACTCTTTCTTGAATTCAAGTCTTGGAGACACAACACGGAAATTTTATCCATGAAAGTATGAGAAAATTGTAGGTAAGTAAAAAACTCTTTCTTGAATTCACCACTTGGATAAACAATATTGAAATTTCATCCAAGAAATCATGAAAAAATTGTAATTAACTAACAAACTCTGTCCTGAATTTGCCTCTTGGATATACAATACAAAAATTTCATTCTAGAAATTATGAAAAAACTGTAAGTTGGTAACAAACTCTTTCTAGAATTCACCTCATGGATACACAATACAAAAATTTCATTCAAAAAATTATGAAAAAATTGTAAGTAAGTATCAAACTCTTTCTTGAATTTGCCTTTTGGATACACAATACAGAAATTTCATTCAAGAAATTATTAAAAAATTGTAAGTAAGTAGCAAACTCTTTTTTGAATTCACCTCTTGGATACACAATACAGAAAATTCATTCAAGAAATTATGAAAAATTGTAAGTAATTAACAAACAGTTTCTTGAATTCACCTCTTGGATACATAATACATAAATTTCAATCAAGAAGCTATGAAAAAATTGTATGTAAGTAACAAACTCTTTCCTTAATTCACCTCTTGGATGCACAATACAGAAATTTCATTCGAAAAAATTGTAAGTTAGTAACAAAATCATTCTTGAATTCCCCTCTTTGATACACAATACAGACATTTCATTCAAGAAATTATGAAAAATTGTAAGTAAGTAACAAACTCTTTTTTTAATTCACCTCTTGAATACACAATATGGAAATTGTAGTCAAGGAATTCTATAAAATCTGTAAGTAAGTAACAAACTCTTTCTTGAATTCGCCTCTTGGACAGACAATAAAGAAATTTCATTCGAGAAGTTATGAAAAAATTGTAAGTAAGTAACCAACTGTTTTTTCAATACACCTCTTGGATACACAATACAGAAATTTCAATCATGAAACTAGAAAAAATTGTAAGTAAGTAACAAACACTTTCTTGAATTCAACAATTGTATGCACAATACAGAAATTTTTATTCAAGAAATTATGAAAAAGTTGTAAGTAAGTAGCAAGCTCTTTTTTGAATTCAACTCTTGGATACACAATGCAGAAATTTCATTCAAGAAATCATGAAAAATTGTAAGTCAGTAACAAAATCTTTCTTGAAATCACCTCGTGGATTCACAATACAGAAATTTCATTGAAGAAATTATGAAAAAATTGTAAGTAAGTAACAAACTCTTTCTTGAATTCACTTCTTGGATACACAACACGAAAATTTCATTCATGAAATTATGAGAAATTGTAGGTAAGTAAAAAACTCTTTCTTGAATTCACCACTTGGATAAACAATATTTGAAATTTCATTCAAGAAATCATGAACAATTATAAGTAACTAACAAACTCTTTCCTGAATTTACCTTTTGGAAATACAATACAGAAACTTCATTCAAGAAATCATGAAAAAATTGTAAGTAAGTAACAAAATCTTTCTTGAATTCACCTCATGGATATACAATACAGAAATTTCATTCAAGAAATTATTAAAAAATTGTAAGTAAGTAGCAAACTCCTTCTTGAATTCACCTCTTGGATACACAATACAGAAAATTCATTCAAGAAATAACGAAAAATAGTAAGAAATTAACAAACAGTTTCTTGAATTCATCTCTTGGATACACAATACAGAAATTTCAATCAAGAAGCTATGAAAAAATTGTAAGTAAGTAACAAACTCTTTCCTTAATTCACCTCTTGGATGCACAATACAGAAATTTCATTCGAAAAAATTGTAAGTTAGTAACAAAATCGTTCTTGAATTCCCCTCTTTGATAAACAATACAGAAATTTCATACAAGAAATTATGAAAAATTGTAAGTAAGAAACAAACTTTTTTTATTCCACCTCTTGAATACACAATATGGAAATTTTAGTCAAGGAATTCTATAAAATCTGTAAGTAAATAACAAACTCTTTCTTGAATTCACCTCTTGGACAGACAATAAAGACATTTCATTCGAGAAGTTATGAAAAAATTGTAAGTAAGTAACCAACTGTTTCTTGAATACACCTCTTGGATACACAATACAGAAATTTCAATCATGAAACTATAAAAAATTGTAAGTAAGTAACAAACACTTTCTTGAATTCAACAATTGTATGCACAATAAAGAAATTTTTATTCGAGAAATTATGAAAAAGTTGTAAGTAAGTAGCAAGCTCTTTTTTGAATTCAACTCTTGGATACACAATGCAGAAATTTCATTCAAGAAATCAGGAAAAATTGTAAGTAATTAACAAAATCTTTT
>NW_028299711.1:0-1000 GCF_049724085.1 Artemia sp. Qi Xiang Cuo
AAGTATAAACAAAATCAAATTGAATATTAGATATATAATGATATTAATTGCTGAAAGCTCATCAGTTCAAAATTTTACTGTAATTTTAATATTTACTTTCAATATTAAGTACAAAAGAAAACATTTGTAATATGATTCGTTTTCAGTAAAGCGCCAATGACGCAGTAGGTTTTAGGCTTCTGCAGTGAGGCGATACCCAAACTCTTGGTTGTAGTTATTTTTATTCGATTCAAACTTGATTTGCATATTCAATTTAAGTTTCACTCGTTTTAAGATTTATTTATTCATTCACATTAATATATATTGTATGTTTGTTCGCATTGATTGTTTATTTAATTTCTGTTAGTTTCAAGTTTCATTTATACTTTAATAGCAAACTATTCTTTTTTGTTTTAAGCTTGATTTTCATATTCAATCTAAGCATTACTCGCTTTAAGGTATATTTATTCATTTATATTATTACTTGTTGTATGTTTTTTGCTTTAATTGTTTATTTAATTTCTGTTCGTTTTGTTTTTCATTTATTCTTTAATAGTAATTTCTGGTCGTTTTGAGTTTGAATTTTAACAGGTTTTCATATCTACTGAGCTTAAGTTTAAAATGGCCTTTATTTTTCTTTGAAAAACTTATTTTTCGGAAAGTTTTTTTTTTAATTAATTTTTGTTAGTTTTGATTGCAAAAAGTTTCAAGTTTTATTGCATGGGGGGGGGGGAGTTGCTTACTGTCTAATTATTCTTGACTTTAAAAATCAGATCTAGAACTTTCAACTTATAAATTTAATGAGGCTTTTTTCTAAGTCGATACGATTACCTCTTTGATTAAAACCCTATATATGAACAATATATAGCTTGCATAGCTTGTACACATCGATTGTCAACAATGAATCAATTGAAAAAATAGCTCCAATAAGGGTGTTTTGACCATTTCACTTGCTGACACAAAGGGATCACGACTATTTGGAATTGACCTAATAGGGTTTTGTGTACCAAAGCAATTTTGC
>NW_028299712.1:0-442 GCF_049724085.1 Artemia sp. Qi Xiang Cuo
GGGTTGTAATTTATTCCCTTGGGGCATATAAGGTGTTTATAGAAAGTGTTGACCTAGAAACTCAAAAATGCCCCATACGATTGAAAATTAAATGGGTTAATGCCCTTTTTAATAGTCGAAAGTGACTGGAAGGCTTGAAATTTTTATAGTAAAGAGCGATGTGGGTACAATATACTATTATTTTTTTAGACCAAGGCACTCCGTATCGAAGGAGTTGTCGTAGAAAGTTCAAAAAGGGCTCATTCAATTGAATATAATAAGGGCTAGTGCAATTTTTAATAGTTGAAAGTGAATGGAGGGCACCTAGTCCCCCTCCCACGCCCACCCACCAATTTGCCCATCATGTTTAAAAACTAAATTTTGCCTTACGATTAAATCAAAATGCACTTTGTTAATGTTAACTCCTAAAAAGGCATCTCAGCAGTATCCCAAGAACCACTGA
>NW_028299712.1:465-2000 GCF_049724085.1 Artemia sp. Qi Xiang Cuo
CAGTAAAAGCTATAAGTAAAAAGTTCTGGATATTTTTGTCAGTTTGCAGTTTACGCACTAATATCAATATCAGTAACGATTCTATTTGAACTTTCTCCAAGTTGATCAAATTGGTCTCTAAAC
This sequence comes from Artemia sp. Qi Xiang Cuo, assembly GCF_049724085.1. NCBI lineage: Eukaryota > Metazoa > Arthropoda > Branchiopoda > Anostraca > Artemiidae > Artemia > Artemia sp. Qi Xiang Cuo. Next base: position 589 of record NW_028299712.1, read on the forward strand.
AGTTCATGATAAAAAAAATAGTTTGGGACAAGAAAAAAAACCTAAAATAATGTCGTGAAATCATTTTCAACACGCAGAGCAGGGGGGCACTGGGATTGAATCATAGAGAAAAAATGAATTTACTTGTAAAAAAATGTGACTCAAAGACGTTTCGTTCTTTTCACTGGCTTGAAATTGCATAAAAACGGACCAATCAGATTTTACAATCTTTTTGTTTGTTCAAAATTTGACACAGCAATGAATGTTAGGCTAGTTTATTTTGCACGATATTTCTAAGGCCAATTAAGATGAACTAATGTTTTTAAATTCGAGGCTAGAAGAAAAAAAAAGTTCTGGACATTTTTTTTAGTTTGTAGTTTTCGCACTAATATCAATATCAGTAACGATTCTATTTGAACTTTCTCCAAGTTGATCAAATTGGTCTCTAAACGGATCATGGTAAAAAAATAGTTTGGGACAAGAAAATAAAAACCTAAAATAATGTCGTGAAATCATTTTCAACACTCAGAGCAGGGGGGCGCTGGGATTGAATCATAGAGAAGCAACGAATTTACTTTTTATAAAAAAATGTGACTCAAAGACGTTTCGTTCTTTTCACTGGCTTTATGATGCATAAAAACAAGCCGATCATGAGTTACAGTCTTTTTTTTGCCTCTAAATTTGACAAAGCAACAACGGTTTGGCTAGTTTATTTTGCATGGTGTTTCTCAGGCAAATTGAGACAAATAAATCTCTCCAAAGTAAATGCTACAAGAAAAAAAGTTCTGGATATTTTTGTCAGTTTGTAGTTTACGTACTAATATCAATATCAGTAACGATTCTATTTGAACTTTCTCCAAGTTGATCAAATTGGTTTCTAAACAGTTCATGATAAAAAAAAATAGTTTGGGACAAGAAAAAAAAAATCTAAAATAATGTGGTGAAATAATTTTCAACACTCAGAGCAGGGGGCGCTGGGATTGAACCATAGAGAAACAACGAATTTACTTTTTTTTTAAAATGTGACTCAAAGACGTTTCGTTCTTTTCACTGGCTTGAAATTGCATACAAATGAGCCAATCAGGTGTTACAATCCTTTTGTTTGCTCAAAATTCGACAAAGCAATGAAGGCTAGGCTTAAGTTCTGGATATTTTTGTCAGTTTGTAGTTTACGCACTAATATCAATATCAGTAACGATTCTATTTGAACTTTTTCCAAGTTGATCAAATTGGTCTCTAAACGGTTCATGATAAAAAAATAGTTTGGGACAAGAAAAAAAAAACCTAAAATAATGTCGTGAAATCATTTTCAACACTCAGAGCAGGGGAGCGCTGGGATTGAACCATAGAGAAACAACGAATTTGATTTTTTTTAAAAATGTGACTCAAAGACGTTTCGTTCTTTTCACTGCCATGAAATTGCATACAAACGT
>NW_028299713.1:0-1000 GCF_049724085.1 Artemia sp. Qi Xiang Cuo
TGGTTTGAAGAGTTCATCTGAAGCCCAGTCGTGCCGAGAAACTTAGCAAACAAGCTGTCTTCCTGATGTGGAGTAAATGATGCATTTTCGTTCATCTTTCTCTTAATAGGAGTGACGTCAGTTGGGAAAGATGCAGAGTTCAATTGAATTTGAAGGGGTTCTTCTGTATTTCTCTTTTCGGAAATGAACTGCTGGAGAAGTGAACAGACGGACTGACGAGCTGAATCTCTGTCTATATTGTTCATTTTTTTGTAGATTGCAGGGTAAAAAACAGCTCTTGTGAAGAGTAGCATATCAAACGTAGGCTGTTAAAAAAATATCTCCTGGGTTGGACAGCTAATAATTCCTTCAGGTTACTGACTGACTCAGGAATGGCATTACGATTTGGCGTCTCGCAAAATAACTGAAGTCCTTTAATCATCAGCACAACTGTTCTTTGTTCTTTGGGTATATAACACAAGAACAACTTTGTTCTTGTGGGTATATAATTATACCCACAAGAGCATCAATGACAGCTTCCACAACGGACCACTCATTGTTGTTAAGTTCGACCTCTCTGATTTTAGCGTCACGAAGGCTTCGGTTGAAGAAATTGCGCAGTGGTTCCTTACGGGTACAATACATTTCTATTATAGTAAGGTTGCTGTTCCATCGAACATTCATGTCCTTTGTGATGGATGGACTAAGATTGCATGTCTCTAGGCAAATGTCCAAATCCAAAAAAAAGTCGCAAGAATGCGATATGATTATATTCGCAACCAAAACACAGAAAATGAAGAAAAACAGAATCGGCAAAAAAGATAAGAAACAAAAACGGTAATTAAAAAAAAGGTTACCTGTTTTCTGTGTTTTTTTTTCTTTTTCTAAAAAAAAAGAACAGAAAACGGAGAAAATGGTGGAAGAAAAACAGAAACAGAACCGGAACCGGTGCCGGCCCCTATTATCCATTATTCTACAGAATATCCATTTTACATAAAATATCAATTTAAAAAAAGAAGAG
>NW_028299714.1:0-5000 GCF_049724085.1 Artemia sp. Qi Xiang Cuo
CATAAACCCTTATTAACTCAGATTTTCGGCTAGCAATTTCCCCCCTACTATGACACGACAACTAAGCTAGAGCGACCCTTTGTCGTAGACCCATCTCCTAGTAAACACTTTCCTCCCATGTGTAGTTAAAAATACTATTTCAAATCCATCATTTAATAATTTTGCAAGAGCTTCGGCCCCCACTATCACAACATAACTACGCTAAGACACCCTTCTGTCATCGACCCGTCTCTCTCCCAAAACACTTTTCAGCCATTTCTCGTTAAAAATTTTATTTTCAAGTCATCCACCCTGGTTTTTTGCAAGCAATACGCCCCAAACTATCACACTATAACTACCTTATGACAACCGGTTGCCATCGCCCTATCTCCTAACAAAAGACTTTTCAGACACTTCTAGCTAAAAAATTTTCCCAGCCTACACTAAGTTTTACCATTTCGACCTGATACCTTACACTAGGTATCCCTTTCCCCTATAACTCTGCCTTTATATCATGAACAACTAGACTATTAAAATAAACTTAAGGTGCATTGATACCATTTTCGACCTTGTACCTTAAACTAGTTAACCTTTTCCCACACTAGGCTGACTTTTTATCATGAAAAGCTATAATTTTCAAAAAACTTTAAATTTAAGTTTTACCATTTTCGACCTGATACCTTAAACTAGGTATCTTTTTCCCAGACTACACTGCCTTTTTGTGATGAACAACTAAAATGTTCAAAAAACTTTAAAGTTAAATTTTACCATTTTTGACCTGATAACCTTAGACTAGGTATTAAAATTCTTTTCTTTCCATCTACATCTCTCTTAGTATCAACTTTTTAGTATACTATAACGTTAAACTTTATTTTAAACTGATAACACTGTTCAAACGCCACTTGTGCATTATACAGAACACATCGAAGAAGTAAAAATATCCATTACTAAAATTCTTTTCTTGCCATCTACATCTCTCTTAGTATCAACTTTTTAGTATACTATAACGTTAAACTCTATTTTAAACTGACAACACTGTTCAAACGCCACTTGTATATTATACAGAACACATCGGAGAAGTAAAGCTAGGTCAACTCATAAGACCATCTTATCATCGTTAACCATTTCTATTGATTGATATTGTTCCAAATTTATAATAAATAAGCTATGAGTTAATAACCCCGAGTGGTTATCTTAACTGATAATCACCAATTCACAAATCCGATATCCTTTTTTTTCTCTACCTTCATACGATCCAATTCGCAAATGCTATTTAGCTCTGTTTTCTTCCCTATTATTCAATTAATATCGTTCGTATAGTCCATTTCGCAAATGCTAAACCCCTTTTTTATCCACCTTCATACGATCCAATTTGCAAATGCTATCTAGCTCTGTTGTTTTCCCTATTATTCAGTTAATATCGTTCGTGTAGTCCAATTTGCAAATGCTAAACCCTTTTTTTTCTCCACCTTCATACGATCAAATTCGCAAATGGTATCTAGCTCTGTTTTTTTCCCTATTATTCAATTAATATCGTTCGTATAGTCCAATTTTCAAATGCTAAACCCTTTTTTTCTCCACCGTCATGCGGTCCAATTCGCAAATGCTATCTAGCTCTGTTTTTTCCCTATTATTCAATTAATATCGTTCGTATAGTCCAACTCGGAAATGCTAAACCCCTTTTTTCTCCACCTTCATACGATCCAATTAGAAAATGCTATCTAGCTCTGTTTTTTTCCCTATTGTTCAATTAATATCGTTCGTATAGTCCAATTTGCAAATGCTAAACCTTTTTTTCCACCTTTATACGATCCAATTCGCAAATGCTATCTGGCTCTGTTTTTTCCCCTGTTATTCAATGAATATCGTTCGTATAGTCCAATTCGCAAATGCTAAACCCCTTTTTTTCTCCACCTTAATACGATCCAATTCACAAATGCTATCTGCCGACACATTCCTAACAAACTAATCTTGACTAAAGGCAATTGTCCAAAAAAGTCAGAAACCACTCCTGATAGCACATATTTCAAAGAAATGGAACAGTGGATAATGCATGGGTGATAGACAGCTTTTACTACAAAATCATTCCTAAATACGCATTTTGATAATTTCTAGTTTTCGACTTAAAAAAAAAAACAATTATACTCTCAAAACGTGTTTAATCACATGTAGAGGTCCCATAGAATATTATAGGAAGGAACATAGTGTACTAGAATAGCATTGGAAGGAACATAGTGTCCCCAAATGGCATGGGAAGGAACATAGTCCTATAGAACAGCATGGGAAGGAACGTAGTCCTATAGAATAGCATGGGAAGTAACGTAGTCCTATAGATGAGCATGTGAATGAACCTAGCCCTGTATAATAGCATGGGAAGGAACATAGTCCTATAGAATAGCATAGGAAGGAACATAGTCCTATAGAATAGCATGGGAAGGAACATAAGCTCCTGGAATAGCATAGGAAGGAACATAGTGTCCCCAAATAGCATGGGAATTCCTATACGTCTAAGCAAATAGTATGGTAATTTCTATACGTCTAAGCAAATTCCATATATACAAATTACTGAGCTGGTTGGTATATAGAGGTTTGAGATAGAGTGTGATGGTGTCATTTGGGTAGTTCTGGCAATAGAGATGCAAATTGAGCGTCTGAAAGTGTGGATAATGAAGAAGAACTTGATGGAGCCTCCAGAGAGGACTTTGAATTCAGAGGCGTGCTAGGGTATTCAATAACCGAGAACAATGTCAGTTTTTACGCCCCACCTACCATCATCACTACCACTATTTAAGTAAACAAAATAGTAAAAAGAAAACTCAGCTCCCCCCCCCCCCCAGGTAAGAGCCTGCGCCTAAGAGAGTCAACCCCCTAGCCTCCCTCCCTTGCTACACCACTGATAGAATTTGTGGGGATTGGGGGAAAGTTTAGAATAGATATATTGCTCTTTCCTAAGCCAGCACAGCTGTGTACTTAGATTTACTGAATGACGAGGTGAGTGAAAATGTTCAGTTAATGTCAGCTTTTGTGTGTCTTTATGGAGACATTCTTATGTACAGTCAAAAATCGATTTAGTCAATTTGGCTACTTAAGATTAACTAGAGTTTTAACAAAATGTTTTATTAATATATTTTTGTATTAAACATTCTTTTAGAAAAGATTCTTGTGTGTGTGTGTAAAGTCAAGAGTTTATCAAGTGCTTTGATGCGAAAACCTCAAAAACTACAGATAGTAGAAATGGTCGGATGACCTCCGAAAGGCACAAGTGTCTAGTTCCCTTCGTGTAAATAAATTAAATTTATTCTAGTAGTATGCAACTTGAAGACAAAATAGGATTGGAATCCGGAAGCAAGAACTAATTGAAAAGTTTGACATTGTTTAAGAACTGTTATAATGAGATTTCTAAGTCAGGGGATGGAATATTTCAGAAAGGAGTTTTACGCTGAATTACACATTTCTGAACAATCATAAATTCAAAGCTTTCCTGGGAGCTTTTTAAGTGGAGTTAAAGAACATATATTGTTCAGGAGTTATTATAGTTATTACGGCAAGGAAGGCAGATAAATGGAGTTTATAATGATGCATGGAGTTGGAGTTGATAATGATAATGGTACATACAGATGGAGCTAATAATCAAACAGTTCGTGGTAACGAACTGTAAGTAAGCAGCTTCCCGGCTTAGTAGTAACCGAAACTCTAAAAATTTTGATACCAGTAGATACATTAAAAGAATCGGATTTTTATTCGGATTCCAAATATATAAGTCTCATCGAATTTTGTCCAACTCTCCAAAAGTGACTATCCGGAAAAAAATTTGTCTGATTTTCAAAAAAAGAGGAAAACACCCCCTAAAAGGGATAAAATCTTAATTAAAATCAAACCATCAGATTCAGTGTAACAGAAAATCTACTGTAGATGTTTCAAACTTCTATCTGCAAAAATGTGAAATTTTGTATTTTTTGCCAGAAGAAAGATCACGGATGGGTGTTTTTTTCAGGGGTCATTGTATCGTTCCAGTAGTCCTAGAATATCGAGAGAGGGCTCATTAAAACTGAAATTAAAATTTTTAGTGCTCCTTTTAAGTGGCCAAAAAAATTGGAGGGCAACTTGCCCCCTCCCACGCTCATTTTCTTCCCAAGGTCATCCAATCAAAATTTTGAGGTAGTCTTTTTGTTCAGCATAGTCTAAAATCTAATAAATATGTCTTTGAGGATGACTTAGTCCCCCACAGTTCCCGGGGGAAGGGCTGCAGGTTATGAACTTTGCCCATTGTTTACATATAATATTGGTTATTGGGAAGCATACAGATGTTTTCAGGAGGGATTTTTTCTGGGTGGGAGAGGGGTCGGAGGAGGCGAATTATGTGCGAGGATCTTTCCATAGAGGTGTTTCCTTGGGGAACGTGACATTTCTGTGAAGGGGGCGCTGGATTTCTCAGCATTATTTAAAAAAATGACCAGAAATTAAATAAAAAAAAACAAGTTTTTTCAACCGAAAGGAAAGAGCAACATTAAAAACTTAAAACCAACAGAAATTATTACGTATATGAGGGGATTTGCCCCCTAGTCAATACGTCGCTCTTTACGCTAATTTTTTTTAGTACTTTCAAAAGAGCTATCTATTCTATTTAAACGGCCTTTGTGATTCAGGGATTTGTGATTCGAACAAAATTCGAACTTTAGCGCCTTTTTTTGTGCTGTGTTCTTTAACTACGTATTCGCAAAAAAACTATAAAAATGGAAAAAATTGCTTTGACCTCTTTTTTCGGTCATAAATTCACAAGAAAGGTCTTGGAGGAAAATCCACACAGTATCGCAAGTTTCAATAAAGGGCAATTTTGAATTTAGACAGGATATCTCACATAAAATTATCTTTAGAATTAAATTTAATTAGAATTTAGAATTAATTTCCTTAAAATTAATTCTCTGAGCCAAGGTTTAATGAGGACTTTTGTAGGTAAATGATAGTTTATTTCCAATCAAAATATAAAAAATCCCGTATGTGGAGTTTTTATTCACATCTTT
>NW_028299715.1:0-1000 GCF_049724085.1 Artemia sp. Qi Xiang Cuo
GCCAGAAACTTTGGAAGATCCTAGAAAATGACAGAATGCCGCTGAAGTTTGTTGAACTGATGAAGGCATACTATGACGCGTCAGTGAGCCGAGTTCGAGTCTATGGTGAAGAAACTAAAGAATTCCTGGTTGAGTTCGGAGTAAAACAAGGGTGTATCCTCTCTCCGACTCTGTTCAATTATTGCGTCGATTGGGTGCTTGAAAATGCACTGTCGTCCTATCCAGGAGTTCAGATCGGACAGAATCTCTCACTGACTGACCTCGATTATGCGGATGATGTTGGCCTCCTGTCAGAACCCGTAGAAGCTCAAAACATGCTTGACAACGTGGTGGCCTGGGCAGACCTGATCGGCTTAAAAGTCAACGAGAGAAAACGAAATTCATGGCTATTAACCACGACACAGGACCATTCACACTAACTGTTAATCAAGTTCAGCTGGAAAAAGTCAACTGTTTCACATACTTAGGCTCCCAAATATGTATTGACGGATCCTCCGACGCTGATATCCAACAGAGAATACAGAAAGCGCAGACAGTCTTTGCCTCCCTTTGGAAACGCTTACGGAATTGCCGCGAAGTCAGTGTCTAAACGAAAGTGCGAATCTACATGGCACTAGTCCGCACCGTTCTCCTTTACGGATGTGAAACATGGTCGGTAAAACTACAGCATGAGAATACACTGAAGGTGTTTGAGCATACCTGTCTGCGAAGAATTCTCAGAATACAGCTGCGTGACTGTATCTCCAACACGGATCTACGTCGAATGTGCAATATTCAGAGAGATCTTGCGCTCACTATTAAAGAACGCCGTTTGAAATGGTTGGGCCATGTTTTACGGAAGCCGCCAGAATACTTGCCTCGCCAAATACTTCTAGTCGAGCCTATTAGCTCCTGGAAGAGACGCCAAGGAGGACAGAGGAAAAACTGGTGGAACCTGGCCAAATCAGACCTTGAACCTATCGGGGGATTCAGAAAGTTCGGACACAGATGGTCAACTCAG
>NW_028299716.1:0-3000 GCF_049724085.1 Artemia sp. Qi Xiang Cuo
CTCAGATTGAAAATTTTTATTGAGGAAAAAGGAGCCTGCTGAGAGAAATTAAAAGTAAATAGAAATGTAACAATATATATATATATATATATATATATATATATATATATATATATATATATATATATATATATATATATATCCAAAAAAAGGATTTTTGAACTTTTAGGTTTCCGGAATTTTCAATCATACTATGAAAACTAAAGAAAAGAGGAAAAGAGAAAAAAAGGAAAAAAGATTGTGAAAATCGTATTGACTATCCTCCTATAGTAAAAATCGATGTTGGATGGTGCGCGTGCGGAATTTAAAAAAAAAAAAAATTTTAGCATTTAGTAAAAACAGATGCAATCTAGTAAATTTATCCTCTCCGATTTAGTCCTTCTCTTGTGGTTTAGTACTTCGATTTTCCTGATTAGAAATCAAGTAGAGCTTGCACTATTCCCGAAATTTGGGGTGTTTCTCTAAAAATCTATTCGTCACCCCGAAAAAAAATTTGGTTCCCCGGTTCCCCGGAAATCACACAATCACGATGCCATCCTTAGCAGTCTGTCTACAGTCATTTTCCCTGCCAAATATTACTTTGCATACCTTAATTCTTCATTACTCTCTTGTTCATTAATTTTCGTTTCTTTTGATACTTTGCATAAAAACCAGACAGATGCAATATGCTATTGCAAATATTATAATATACACAGTTCTTCAAATGTTGACAAAAAAAGTATCGTCTTTATGAAATGAGTTTAAATCCTTTCGAAAGCAGTTTCCCAATCGCTATTTCTTACATCATTCGTAGTCAAAAATTTGATTTTCAAATTGAATAGAACTATAGAAGTCATTAACTACTATACAGCTTCAGCCTTTTGTTGGATTTTGAAATTGATAACCAACATTTTGTTTCTACAGCTGAATTTTAAGTTTGCAGATTTTTTTTTTTTGCTGTTTTTGGAAAATATGTTATTATTATCTAATGCTCAATTGTTTAACGCCTTATAGAATATGAAATATTCTTTAAGGACCTTTTTGTGACCCCCCCCCCCCCAAAAAAAAAAAACAGCCTTCTATAGAGGAAAAATTTGGTGATAGACTAAGATATGTACAATGTTGGAGAATTGAAGATTGAAGCAACAGTTACACCCAAGATATGATTCATAAATAAACTTCATATTATTGCCATTAAGGGGGGGATAGGGGGCCTTCATTTTTAAATGATAGTACCTCATTTTTTTATTGAAAGCAGGGATGCCTAAAAAATAATTATTTTTTTCATTTAAAGTGGAGACACAAGAAAATGATATCAAATTCCCTGGGAAACCATTGAAATATTTTGATAGACCCAGGGCCCCACATTAGGACTTGTTCATTGTCTTGGGTATTTTGAGATTTCTCATAGGCTACTGACCTTATTTGGCTTTTGTGTTTGCTCCCTTTTTATTATATTCTTTGGATCTTAAGGAATGCCATGGCGAATTTATCACTCAGTTTTGCAGTAATTTGAGGTATATCTGAATAATTTCGATATTTTTTTTGTTTTCTTTGTACCCCTTTACTCATACCCTCAATTTTTTTTTTCAAGGAACACTAAGATGTTTAACGTTATTTTGCGTGTTTGTTTGAACCATATAGTGACCTAGTTATTTATTAAATAAATTATTTTTCTAATGAAAGCTGATACGGTACCCTATCAAGGTGGTATCCAGAAGGGGTAGAGAGGTATTACATTTAAATGATAGTAGCTCTCAATTTTATTTATTGAAAGCAGGGATCCCAAAAAGTTGATTTTTTTTTAATTTAAAGCAGAGACGGCATCCTATCAAGGTGGTATCCAGAGGGGGGTATTGAGCTATCATATTTAAATGATAATATCTCAATTTTTTTTTAAGCAGAGGTACGAATAAGTTAATTATTTTTTTTATTTGAAGCAGAGATGGTATCCTATCAAGATGTTATCCAGACGGGGGGCATAGGGTGTTATTATATTTAAGTGATAGTGCCTTGATTTTTTTTTATTGAAAGCAGGGATACAAAAAAGTTGCAAAGTTGACAAAATTAACAAGATTTTCGTGAGTTAAACTTGATACAGCATTTGCCTGGTTTTATCGGCCAAAGGGAAAGAGGCATAGGCGACAAATCCGTTATTTTTTCTATTGATGAAAAGGGTTAACTTTGAAAACATTCATCCATATGTATCAGGGAGATTCACGCTAAAACGAACTGGTGTGACAAAAGCGATATCGGCATCACGACCTAACGCTACGCTCGAGTAAAAATGGCGCACTTGGTCCAGTGCCCAAGTTACATTAAAAGGCCAGGTCATAATAAAAGCTTTCAATTTGGGAGGCTCAAGGAGGAGCCTTTGACAGTCTTATGACCCCAGGGTACTAGATGTTGCAACGTTCTTACGTATCTACAGCGGTTTAGAAAAGTCGATCAGCCCACAAATGATTGCCAAAAATATACACAACTGTAACATTTAGAATATTATAACACTTTTTTCAAAGCTTTGAAGAAAAGCAAAAAAGTCTAAATACGCCTAACTACGCTTGAAAGCTATTTTAAAAAGACACTCCTTGAAGATTTCCATGGAAATGTCCATAGCAGAAGCTTTGAGCCTGGGTGGGGATCGAAGAGGAGTCTTTGAGTATTTTGACCACAGGTGACTTATTCTTGCGAATTTCTTAAATTTGGTAATTCTTGTGAGTATTTGGAAATCAAAGCTTAAACTCATTAACTGATACTAAGTGTCCTAACATTTTCCTTGGATTAAAAGCGATAAACTAGGATGAAAATGTTAACATCTTCCTGGAGCTACTTCGGTCTGCATATTGTTTTATTTAATTACACTTAAAACGGATGAGCTTTTTATTTTCTCACTTCTTTAATGACCAATATCAGAAATTATCACTGTTCTAAGAGAATCACAATTAATTTTACATTATGAAACGTTCTCATGAGAACACTTCAATTACAATGACTACAAATAAATACATTTATTAGTTTATT
>NW_028299717.1:0-3000 GCF_049724085.1 Artemia sp. Qi Xiang Cuo
CGAGTGTCCTTACTAAAAAACTACTGCATTAAAAAAATAAATTAAATTTATCATACGACCTAAATTATTTCATCAGATACGCCAGCACTCATAAATGATCCTTTTGAAATTCTACTAAAAACTTCGATGTTCAAGGTAAAAATTGAATTAAAAATTTTTAGGATATCGAGTGTGCTTATTAAATAACTACTGCAAAAAAAATAATTAAAAATTAAATTAATCATACAATCTAAATTATTTCGTCAGATACACCAGCACTTATGAACGATACTTTTGAAATTCTGCTAAAAACATCGATGCTCAAGGTAAAAGTTTGAATTAAACACTTTTAGGATATCGAGTGTCCTTACTAAAAAACTACTGCATTAAAAAAAAAAAATTGATCATACAGCCTAAATTATTTCATCAGATACGCCAGCACTCATAAACGATCCTTTTGAAATTCTTCTAACAACATCGATTCTCAAGGTAAAAGTTTGAATAAAACACTTTTAGGATATCGAGTGTCCTTACTTAAAAACTACTGCATTAAAAAAATAAATTGAATTTATCATACGACCTAAATTATTTCATCAGATACGCCAGCACTCATAAACGATCCTTTTGAAATTCTGCTAACAACATCGATGCTCAAGGTAAAAGTTTGAATCAAAAGTAGTAATCTAAGTTATACTTTGCTCGGCGCTATAGCAATCTCCATGTTATTCTACGTTCTATGGCAGCTTTCCAGGGCAGATTACCAGACCAATTGCACATGGAAACAGTTTGACATGTTTGGGGAGATTACGTTCCTTGGCACCTTTTCAGAGCATGTACTTATGCAACATGATTAAACACGCTTTTACAATCGGAATTCATTGATTGACATTTGCGAAAATTGGGTAATTAGTGACTGGATAATTTTTTAACGTGAAATCTCTGAATAAAATATTTTTGGAGCATTTACTTGACGATGGATAAAAGGGTTAAGGTGATTAGTAATTACGAACGGGGATTCACCGCTGTTTTTTTTTTTTAATCGAAAACTAGAGATTGTCAAATTGCGTATTTAGGAATTGTTTTGATTGACATTTTTGCAAAAAGGGATAAGGAATTCGCAAATTGGACACTATGAACGATATTAATTAATGTTTTGAATAATAGGAGTGTGATTGATTCTAATTAGTGATTGGATAATTTTTTAACATGAAATATCTGAATAAAATATTTTTGCTTGCAAATCAAGCAGTAAGGTGTATGTGAGTACGAACCATCAAGGATCATAAGCACCAACGACCCTAACCAGCAGAGACATCAACCCCCCAAAGGTCCCTTACCCCCAAACTCGAAGGGTGCCCCGTCCCTACAACTTTTTGCCCCCCCCCCTCCCCATTTGTTTATTTGTGATTTTTTTTAACATGTTATATTTTTTCAACTTTTTTTTTACATGTCTTCGAATGACATGGAACAAACATAAGTTCAGTAGTGTTTCGTCGCGGTTTACTTTGTCACTGATACATTCTCTTAATTTTTCAAAGTTTATTTTGGATTTCTTTCGTCGAAATTCAAGAGTTGGAATATTTCAATAGTGTTCTGTCGTGGTTTACCTTGTCAGAGTTACATTCTCTAGATTTTTCAAAGTTCATTTTGAATTTCTTTCGTTGAAATGCAAGAGTTGGTATATATCAGTAGTGTCTTGTTGTGCCTTACCTTGTCACAGTTACATTCTCTTGATTTTTGAAAGTTCGTTTTATATTTATTTCGTTGAAATGCAAGAGTTTTAATATTTAAGTATTATTTTGTTGTGTTTTACCTTGTCAAAGATACATTCTATTGATTTTTCAAAGTTAATTTTGGATTTATTTCTTTGAAATGCAAGAGTTGGAATATTTCAGTAATGTTTTGTCGTGGTTTACCTTGTCATAGTTACATTCTCTTGATCTTTAAAAGTTCATTTTGGATTTCTTTCGTTGAAATGCAAGAGTTTGAATATTTCAGTAGTGTTTTGTTGTGCTTTACCTTGTCACAGTTACATTCTCTTGATTTTTCAAAGTTCATTTTTGGATTTCTTTCGTTGAAATTCAAGAGTTTGAATATTTCAGTAGTGTTTTGTCGTGGTTTACCTTGTCACTGTTACATTCTCGTGATTTTTTTCAAAGTTCATTTTTAATTTATGTCGTGAAATGCAAGAGTTGGAATATTTCAGTAGTGGTTTGTCGTGGTTTACCTTGTCACAGTTACATTCTTATGAATTTTCAAAGCTCATTTTTGGATTTCTTTCCTTGAAATGCAAGAGTTGGAATATTTCAGTAATGTTTTGTTATGGTTTACCTTGTCACAGTTACATTCTCTTGAATTTTCAAAGTTCATTTTGAATTTCTTTCGTTGAAATGCAAGAGTTGGAATATTTCAGTAGTGTCTTATTATGCTTTACCTTGTCACAGTTACATTTTCTTGATTTTTTCAAAGTTTATTTTGGATTTCTTTCGTTGAAATGCAAGAGTTGTAATATTTCAGTAGTGTTTTGTTGTTTTTTACATTGTAACAGTTACATTCTCTTGATTTTTCTAAGTTCATTTTGATTTTCTTTCGTGAAATGCAAGATTTGGAATATTTCAGTAGTGTTTTGTAGGGGTTTACTATTGTTGTGCTTTACCTTGTCACAGTTACATTCTCTTGATTTTTCAAAGTTCATTTTGATTTTATTTCGTGAAATGCAAGAGTTGGAATATTTCAGTAGTGTTTTTTCGTGGTTTAATAATTTCTTTCCTTGAAATGCAAGAGTTGGAATATTTCAGTAGTGTTTTGTCGTGGTTTACTAATTTCTTTCCTTGAAATGCAAGAGTTGGAATATTTAAGAAGTGTTTTGTCGTGGTTTACCTTGTCACAGTCACATTCTCTTGATTTTTCAAAGTTCATTTTTGGATTTCTTTCGTTGAAATGCAAGAATTGGAATATTTCAGTAATGTTTTGTAGTGGTTTACCTTGTCAAAGTTACATTCTCTTGATTTTTCAAAGTTT
>NW_028299718.1:0-1000 GCF_049724085.1 Artemia sp. Qi Xiang Cuo
AAGGCTTTTGTCAACTCATGTTTACGTGATACTGTTTTTGATACTGCTGCCTTACTCATAAGTTGATAGATAGCTGCTCTTGGTGGAATTTCTCTTTGTTTTCGGTTGTACAATTCCTCATCATGAGTATAATCCTTATCACCAGAGAAATCCCGAGAATTTGCTATTACTTAGCAATTTGCAGGATAAAAATCCAGAATTTTTCTCTGTCCTTTTTCCATTGGCAGACTTCTGAGTTACTCCTAAAGTACAAGCTATCAAAGAATAAAATTTTAATTACATATAATAAGCAATGAAACATAGTTTATGAGAAAATATATGTTTAAACATTTTTCTTAAGATTATCAACTGTATTAATTACAACGTACAAAGCACACAATTCTTTCCACTTTTAATTTGGTTAGGGCTTTTTGTGTTCAGGACATTTACAACCCAACTCCTGACTAGAATCAAAACGACTAATTATTTTACAAAAGAAAAACAGAAATTAGTATTGGGCAGGGCTGAGGCAATATGGAAAACATTCTAGCCCAAATTGATTATCATTAATTATGAGAGCAGCAGAGAATGCAAGCACTACCTGACAGCCATTAGAAGGTTGAGATGAAATTTCTATACTCGGAAATACCACTGAAAAGAATTGAATGGTACGTTTGGTAAATACATATAAGATTCCATATTAGAACTAGGGACAAGGGGAACACTAATAAATACATTTTACTCTTTCTAATTGTAATACTTGTTATACTCAAAAAATGTATCCTTCAATTCTCATAGTCTCATATATAGGCATATGACATATGTTTATACAGGACAACAAAAAAACTCAAACCACATAATTATTTCTTTACAACATACAACATGTTTTTATTAATCATATTATCAAGTTCATTTTCATTTTTATCTATATTCATAAATCTGTTTAAATAATGATTGATATGCAGCATATCTGAAAGTCTTCTACAATCAGATATTGATCAAATGGTTTTGGCATGTCAAG
>NW_028299719.1:0-5000 GCF_049724085.1 Artemia sp. Qi Xiang Cuo
AAAATATTATTTCTTGTTTTGTAATAAGATGCCTTCTAAGCGAGTTATTATACGTAATTTAAAAAAACAGTACTATACAAAAAAGAGAGACAACATCATGGAAAGAAAAAAGCAAAGGTATTCAACTGACAAGGCGTATCGAGAAGTAATAATTGAGAGAGCAAAACAAAACAGCAAGATGTGTTATCACAATGATGAAGATTATAGACATGCAAAATTGAGACAGCCCAACAAAAGAGTAAGGAACGGTATGATAATGATGAAGATTACCGAAACAAACATAAGAAAAAAGTTGCTACCAGAATAATGGGTAGATACTGGGGTGACAAAAGCTATAATGAAAAAATTAAATTCTCTGCGAGGTTGTACCGAAGAACGCATAAGGACAAAGGGAAAAATTACATTCAGAAATACAAGAAGATGGCAAAAATGCAGGCTGATCCTTGTAAATTGGGAAACATTTTACGCATGTTTTATCGGGATCACGAAAAGTATTCAAAATTACAGATTAAAATTCTCTTTGAAAGAGCGGATGCTGTTGAAAAGTCGGCTAGAAATTCTTTGGCAAAGCTTCATAGTAATATCCAAAAGAAATGTTGTCAGTTTAACGAAAAGCTTCCAAGGTATGGATTGGCAACTGCGGAGCAGTTTATAGATGCAATGGAAAATGTTTGACAACACAGTGAATATACGGAGACGTACTTCTTAGAAAATTCGTATATTAATTTTGGAAGGAGTAATTGCAGTTTATGTAGCAGCAATAAAAATATATATAAAAGCATACCTATCAACAGCGAAGGAAAAGCAATGTTTTTCAATTATGGCGAAAACGAGCCTGTTAGGGTTATTAGTAAATGTGTTTGTAAGACTAATGATTTTGAACAAATTACTGGAACACCGACTCAAGAAAAAAGCATTTCTAACTGTGTTTTAAACAGTTCGTTTAGTTCTACTGAATATTTGGCAAAAAATTCTCTGTGTAGTAGAACAAACTGTCCTGAAAAGTACGAGACAACTATTGAAAAATGCTCTAAAACTAGATCTGACAAGGAAATTATGATGGCTGAAGTCACCTATAAAAATCTGAGTAAACATTGAAAACCAAATCCGGGTTGCAGCGGTAGCTAGCAACCTAGTAAGAGACGATCATCCAGGTTGCAGCGGTAGCTAGCAACCTAGTAAGAGACGATCACCTCCAATGTCAAGAAATATAAAACCCCCCAACTCCTAAAAAAAGAGTCAGATCAAAACAAAAAGTACACCATTAGAACCGCCTTGTCCGAATCCTCTATAAAGGAAACTTACCGCCCTTTGGCTTGAATAACAAAGAAAATATATTGGCTTGAAAATCAAGAAAATTGACTTTTACCACGTTATTCTCCACAAACGGGATATTTTTTTCTTTCCGCTTTTTTTTTCTGCTCAGCTAGCTGGGCACTGGAAAATCATAGAGAGCTGTATAATAGCTCATTTTAAAGGAAATTGCAACATCTAGTCACTTTTGTATTTAAAAATAAAATACTTTTTAAAGTAGAATCAATTTTGTCAAAAAAATTGCATTTTTGATGTATTTTCATACTGCAGTCTTTTCAAAGATATTTGAATTTTGAAGCAATAAAACAGTCCATGTAATGAACTCTATAGTAATAATAGCTACTTGTCTCAATAGTAACCGAAACTCCTGGAACCAAAATTTTCTTTTTTGGCTTAATCGCTAAAATTATTATGTAAACTGCAAAAATATTTATGATACCTAATCAGTAATAGTAATTTTTTAATTTAAACAACAAAAATACATGAAAATTCTAAAATTAGTTTTGCTTTTTGTCTCCTGGAAGAAATTTTTTTTTCATCTCAGTTCAAATTTATTATTGTATCCTGGAACCAAGCTTTTTTTGGTTTGTAACCCGTAAAGTACATATCTCCATATTATTGTCTCATAATTGCAATTATTTTAGTTTTCAGTCCAGAATCACTAAACTTATTATGTAAACTGCAAAAATATTTATGGTGTCTAACCAATAATACTAATTTTGTAATTCAAACAAGATAAATACCTGAAAATTTTAAAATTAGTTTTGTTTTATGCTAGGTTTTAGATACTCGACACGGGATTTTGTGTGCTTAATAATTTTAAACCTTGAAAAAATATGGTCTCACGCGAGTGGAAAAAAAGAAAGAATAACCAAAAACAATATCAAAATAGAACAATCCAAATTTCTACTAATAGAAAACTTTACTACACAAAAAATAAAGCTAACATCCTGAAATATCAGAAAAGTTTATTTAAAAGAGATAAAAATGCCACCAAACGCAATAAAGCTCGAGCACGCGTAAGGATTGCTACTAAGATGTCTTGTGATCCAGGATTTAAGAAAATGAAATATGACAGAGCAAAACAGAGGTATCTTACGGATCAGGGGTATCGAGAAGGGAAAATTGAGACAGCGAAACAAAAGAGCAAGGAAAGGTATGATAACGATATAGATTACCGAAACAAACATAAGAAAAAAGTTGCTACCAGAATAATGGGTAGATACTGGGGTGACAAAAGCTATAATGAAAAAATTAAATTCTCTGCGAGGTTGTACCGAAGAACGCATAAGGACAAAGGGAAAAATTACATTCAGAAATACAAGAAGATGGCAAAAATGCAGGCTGATCTTTGTAAATTGAGAAACATTTTACGCATGTTTTATCGGGATCACGAAAAGTATTCGAAATTACAGATTAAAATTCTCTTTGAAAGAGCGGATGCTGTTGAAAAGTCGGCTAGAAATGCTTTGGCAAAGCTTCATAGCAATATCCAAAAGAAATGTTGTCAGTTTAACGAAAAGCTTCCAAGGTATGGATTGGCAACTGCGGAACAGTTTATAGATGCAATGGAAAATGTTCGACAACACAGTGAATATACGGAGGCGTACTTCTTAGAAAATTCGTATATTAATTTTGGAAGGAGCAATTGCAGTTTATGTAGCAGCAATAAAAATATATATACAAGCATACCTATCAACAGCGAAGGAAAAGCAATGTTTTTCAATTATGGCGAAAACGAGCCTGTTAGGGTTATTAGTAAATGTGTTTGTAAGACTAATGATTTAGAACAAATTCCTGGAACACCGACTCAAGAAAAAAGCATTTCTAACTGTGTTTTAAACAGTTCGTTTAGTTCTACTGAATATTTGGCAAAAAATTCTCTGTGTAGTAGAACAAACTGTCCTGAAAAGTACGAGACAACTATTGAAAAATGCTCTAAAACTAGATCTGACAAGGAAATTATGATGGCTGAAGTCACCTATAACAATCTGAGTAAACATTCAAAACCAAAAATTGGGCAGCAGAATACTTGGCAATGTCACCCTGATATCCGCAAGCTCTATCCGACGGATATTGAATTATGTCAAATTCTTTTTGATATCCTTGAAAACAATATAGCATTAAAATTTTCAACTGACAAAGTGGTTAATTTCTACCTTGGCGGCTTGGATTATTGTGAAATCAATTACAGGGACACAAGAAAGCATGGGCATTCGTTATACTGTAGCCCAAATGAGGGATGTCAGAGCTATTTGCGTTCTCTAAGGGCACTAGCTCCACATTTTCCTGTCTTGAACTGTTTCATTAATAGCGTATATAAGGCAGTATCAAAATGTAAGATTATACAACATATTAATCTACTAAAAGTCGAGGGCTCGTACAAGGAACTAAGTCATTACATAGAAGAAGTGTCAAGTAGACTCTGTCGTAATAATAGTCAAGACTTCATTTACGGTGATAGCAATATTAGAGTTTCTGTGGATGAAAATACAATAATAAAATTATTTGGTGAGAGCCTTGATAAGGTAGCTAACATTAGGGATGTATACCCCACAATGCATTGTGACAGTTGTGAGCAGATAAAGACAAAATACCAATTGAAGAGTCTAAGATCCCTTTCAAATAAGAAAGGTTTTGATGTAATGATGGCCACGATTTTAGAACACCTACAACAGGACATACCCAAAGATGACAGAGAAGAACTAATTCAATGTACAGGTTGGAAAGAGGATGTCATAGATTCATTCTTTGTCTGTGATTACTGTGCTGGGAAAATGTTGAAAAGTCAGGAGAATGTCCGATCAGTATTAAATAACCTTCATATAGACTGTACACCGGAATGTATAAAGTGTTTAAATAATTTTGAAATGGCAATGATTCGATTTGTAATGCCTTGTCTTACGATCGTCAGATTAGGACAAGTAACTGCATTGAAGAGACCTAGAACAGAACTTGTTGACGCTCTTAAGGGGAGAATAGTATATCTACCTGTTGATGTGCAAGCAAATGCAGATATTCAGCCTGAAAAACTTCTTAACATTGATAGTTTTGTAGTCATTGTCAATGGTCAGCCTACTTACAACAAGAATGTTTGGACTGCACTAATAGATCTGAGAAAAGTCCATGAAGCACTGTTGTGGTTAAGAGAGAACAACAGTCTCTATAAAACAATACATGCATACACCCTAGAAGATTTAAAAAAAAATACTTGAAGCCCGTCTTGCTGAAAAAGCGGTTGGTGTTGATAATTTACCTGAAATACCGGAAGCTGCAATCCTTCAGAAACTGACAGAAAGTGCAAAATCTACATTGGTTGAACATTTTTCTGTTCAGCCTCTCAATTCAGCGGTTCCAAAAGACTTCATTGAAGATTTTAAGCAAATGAAAGATCTTGGTACTGACCAATTTCAAATCAAGAAACTAAAAGGTGAGAGCGAAGACTTATTTCAGGAAGAACTTGATCTAAAAGTGTTTCCAAATCTTTTCCCGAAAGGCAAATATGGCTTGCGTGACAAGGCAAGACCATTTCGGATTAGGAATGCAGAATATTTTAAATCAAGGCTTCTTAGCAGACATACTAAGTTTCGTCTTGACAAACAGTTTCTTTTTCACAGCTTCCAATTGCAAGAATTCTCTTACATGTGTAATAGCGTTGGTCATATGTTGCGGACTGTGAAACCAAA
>NW_028299720.1:0-2000 GCF_049724085.1 Artemia sp. Qi Xiang Cuo
ACGCCCTCCTCAGACCCTCAAAGGCCCTCCTCTGGTCCTCAAAGGGCCCCCGGACCCCCAAAGGGCCCCCGGACCACAGAGGCCCTCCCCCGGTCCTCAATGGTCCCCCGGGCTCCCAAAGAGCCACCGGCGCCCCCAAAGGCCCACCCAGACCCCCACAGGCCATCCCCGGGCCACCCAAAGGACCATCGAGCTCCCAAAGGACCATCGTGGACCCAAAGGCCCAACACCGGACCCAAAGGTCACCCAAGCTCCCATAGAGCCCCAGCCCCCCAAACGCCCTCCTCAGACCCTCAAAGGACATCCCCGGCCCCCCCCAAAGGCCCATCGAGCTCCCAAAGGACCAACGGGTCCCAAAGGCCCTCCACCGGTCCCCAAATGTCCCCCAGGCACCCAAAGGCCCTCCCTGTGCCACAAAGGCCCCCCCCGCTCCCAAAGGGCCACCGGCGCCCCCAAAGGCCCACCCAGACCCCCACAGGGCCCCCCCGGGCCCCCCAAAGGCCCCTCGAGCGCCCCAAGGCCCCACGGCCCCCCACAGGCCCGCCCCCCGCCCCCAAATGTCCCTCCGGACCCCCAAAGGCCCACCCTGTACCCCAAAGGCCCACCCGTCCCCAAATGTCCCTCCGGGCCCCCAAAGGCCCTCCCTGGGCCCCCCCCCGTGCACCCGGCTTTCGTTGATGTGTGTTGTCTGTAACCGATGATTTGGGATGTGTAGTTTGCTACTTCAGGCTTTTCTGAGCTAAGGTTTCCTAGTATTTCCTAGGTGAATGTTGTCTGAAACCAATAGTTTGGGATGTGTAGTTTGCTATTTTTGACTTTTCTGAGCTAGGTTTCTTAGTCTTTCGTTGGTGTATGTTGACTGAAACATATGATTTGGTATATGTAGTTTGCTATTTTTGACTTTTCTGAGCTGGTTTTCTTAGTCTTTCTTAGGTGTTTGTTGTCTGAAACCTATGATTTGGGATGGGTTGATTGCTACTTTTGACTTTTCTGAGCTGGATTTCTTAGCCTTTCATAGTTGTTTGTTGTCTGAAACCTATAGTTTGGGATGACTAGTTTGCTATTTTTGACTTTTCTGAGCTAGTTGTCTTAGCCTTTCATATTTGAGTGTTTACTGAAACCTATGATTTGGGATATGTATTTTGCTATTTCCGACTTTTCATAACCGGATTTCTTAGTCTTTCGTAGGTGTGTGTTGTCTGAAACCTATGATTTGGGATGTGTGGGTTGCTATTTTCTGACATTTCTGAGCTGGATTTCTTAGCCATTCGTAGGTGTGTGTTGACTGAAACCTATGATTTGGGATGGTTAATTTTCTATTTTTGACTTTTCTGAGCTGGATTTCTTAGCCATTCGTAGGTGTGTGTTGACTGAAGCCTATGATTCGGGAGGTGTAGTTTGCTTTTTGGACTTTTCAGAGCTAGGATTCTTAGTCACTCATAGGTGTTTGTTGTCTGAAACTTCGAGTTTGGGATGAGTAGTTGGCTATTTCAGACTTTTCTGAGCTAAGGTTTCTTATTATTTCGTAGGTGAATGTTGTCTGAAACCTATAGTTTGGGATCTGTAAATTATTATTTAGGGCTTCTTTGACTTTGATTTCTTAGTTTTTCATAGGCGTGTGGTGTATGAAACCTATTATTTGAGAATGTGTAATTTGCTATTTTTGACTTTCCAGAGCTATTTTTCTAAGTCTTACATAGGTATGTGTTGTCAGAAATTTCTGTTTTGGGATGTATAGTTTGCTATTTCAGGCTTTTCTGAGCTAAGGTTTTCTAGTATTTCGTATGTTAATATTGTCTGAAACCAATAGTTTGGGATGAGTAGTTGGCTATTTTGACTTTTCCGAGCTAGGTTTCTTAGTCTTTCGTTGGTGTGTGTTGACTGAAACCTATGATTTGCGATATGTAGTTTGCTATTTTTGACTTTTCTGAGCTGGATTTCTTAGTCTTTCATAGGTGTGTGTTGTCTGAAACCTATGATTTGGGATGGGTTGATTGCTA
>NW_028299721.1:0-1000 GCF_049724085.1 Artemia sp. Qi Xiang Cuo
CCCCCACAACCCTCGGGGCAAGGGTTTTAAGTTATACCCTGGGGGCACTTCATCTAGAAGGGGTCGTCGTAGAGACTTCAAAAGGGGTTCATTCGATTGGAAATCGAGAGTTCTAGTGCCTTTCTTAATAGCCAAAAGTGATTGGAAGGCAACTAGCCCCCCCCCCCCCTTACGCCAATCATTTTCCCAAACACATCCAATTAAAATTTTGAGATAGGCATTTCGTCAGCGTAGCTTATTTCCAGATAGAAAATATCTTTTTGAGGAGGAAACTCCCCCAAAACCCTCGGGGCAAGGGTTTTAAGTTATGCCCTGGGACCATATAAAGTTTTTTTAGAAGGCGTTGTCGTAGAAACTTCAAAACAGGCTCATTCGATTGGAAATTCAAAGGGCTAGTGCCCTTTTCTTATAGTCGAAAGTGATTGGAGTACAACTAGACCCCCCCCCTCCCACGCCCATCATTAACCTAAACACATCCAATCAAAATTGTGAGATATCCATTTTGTTCCGCGTAGTTGATTTTCAAATAGAAAATGTGTTTTTGAGGAGGACACTCCCCCGCAACCCTTAGGCAAAAGTTTTAAGTTATGCCCTGAGGGCATATAAGGTTTTTATAGAAGGCGTTGTCTTAGAAACTTCAAAACAGGCTCATTCGATTGGAAATTCAAAGGGCTAGTGCCCTTTTTAATAGTTGGAAGTGATTAGAGGGCAACTAGCCCCCCCCCCACACGCCCATCCTTCCCCCAAAAACATCCAATCAAAATTTTGAGATAGGCATTTTGTTCAGCGTAGCTGATTTCCACATAGAAAATATCTTTTTGAGGAGGACACTCCCATACAGCCCTCGGGGCAAGGGTTTTAAGTTATGGCCTGGGGGCATATAAGGTTTTTAAAGAAGGCTTTGTCGTAGAAACTTCAAAACATGCTCATTCGATTGGAAATTCAAAGGGCTAGTGCCCTTTTTAATAGTCGAAAGTGATTGGATGGCAACTAGTCCCCC
>NW_028299722.1:0-2000 GCF_049724085.1 Artemia sp. Qi Xiang Cuo
CACTTTTTTGTTGGAGGGGTGGGAGAGTGAGGCAAGAGAAGATATTTATTTGTTTTTGGGTTGGGTTATATTAGAGTCTGAAGAAATAAAAGATAATAAAATAAAATATTATATTTTTTTAAAGTGTTTTTCTTTTTTTTCGGGTTTTTCTCCGGCATGCAGTAATGCATTGGATTGTGTTTTTTAAAGGAGAAGTTTGTTTATTTATTTATTGTAACCCGTTTGTAAATAAAAAAAAGACAACCATGTATCACTTATACAGAAACCTTATTATAAACAGGAAAAAGCCTACGGTATTTTCTTCTTTGGAATAGTAAGAGACAATCCTCAAGGAATCAGGTGGCTAACTAAGTCTGTAGTTTTTTCTTTAACATAAACTTCATTAATCAGATATTTTGATATATTCCACACTGTCTATTTGTTAGGATAGCTGGCTCTCACCCAGTTGGATCGAGTTCGATTCGCGGTAGGGATAAATTTCACTTATAATGACTTCTTAAGGAAGATAATTAAGGGATATAATTAAAATAATCATCTATATAATGATGCCTATTATTACTTCAGTTAGTGTGGGCTCTTTCCTTAATGTAAGCAAACTGTAAAATTATTTTTGGTGTCTCAGCAAAAATTTTAATTTTTTATTTCAAACCAGAGAGATACCTGAACAATAATTTTTATTTTTTAATTCAAACCAGAGAGATACCTGAAAATTTTTTAATTAGTTTTTTTTGTTATGTTCTATCTAATCGACGCGTGGATGTTTTTATTATATAACCAAGGGTTGATTTCTTTTAGTAATTTCTGTTTGTAATTCAGATATCAATAAAACCATTATATCGATGATATTTACAAAATTCCCGTTTACAGTATTGATCCCTTAAGTAATATTTACAAAAACATATGCATATATTTTAACAAGGGATCGTAACAATGCAATAGCCCAAAAAAGAAAACCAAAAGTTTGAAGCTTATTCGAAATCGTTGTTAGAAAAACATCTTTACCAAATTTCATTAGTTATGAGTATAAGCAATGTCTTTTTAAAATATCACCTATTGTTAGAATAATTTGCTACATTGAGGTTCCTTGGTGTGATGTTTAGCACTCAGGACTTCAAATCCTAAGATCCAAGTTCAAGTTTTGGTAGAACCTTACTATAGCTTGAAGCTTACTTATACTAGCGAGTCAATTGAAGCAAAATGAATACCAAACTAATTTTAAAATTTTGAGGTTTTTTTCTGGTTGGAATTAAAAAATGGAAATTATTGTTCAGACACCATAAATATTTTTGCACTTTGCAGCTAAATAGAATTATTTTATTTAAAATTTTCAGGAATTACTCTAGTTTCAGTTGACAAATACGATTTTTTTTCAATGAATAGAACAGCTAACTAAGTCCAATATATGCAATGGTATATTGTTCGAATGATCGTCATTTAATTAGGTTGCTAGCTACCACTGCAATTTGGAACTATTAAAAAATATTATATCTTTAATTATAGAGGAAACTAGACGCAGCAAGTTACTATTCAGACGAGTAGCTCTTACTATACAACATACAGTTCGTTATCACGAATTGTTTGCTTTGATGTGTCTATTAGTATCAAAATTTCGTTCTTTAAAAGTACGGTTACAATTGAGACAAGTAGCTATTATTAATATAGCGTTCATTACATTGAACTGTATGATTGCTTCAAAATTCAAATATCTTTGAAAAGACTGCAGTATGAAAATACATCAAAAATGTAGTTTTTTTGACAAAATTCATTCTACTTTGAAAACTATTTTATTTTTAATTACAAAAGGCACTAGCTTTAGCAATTTCCTTTAAAATGAGCTATTATACAGATCTCTATTATTTTTCAATGCCCATCTAGCTGAGGAGAAAAAAAAGCGGAAAGAAAAAATAGATACCGTTTGTGGAAAATATCGTGGTTAAAGTCAATTTTCTTGATTTTCAAGCCAATATATTTTCTTTGTTATTCAAGCCAAAGAACGGTAA
>NW_028299723.1:0-3000 GCF_049724085.1 Artemia sp. Qi Xiang Cuo
AAATGCAAAAAACAACAATGAAATAGAAAAATTATTATGAACAATCATTCAACAGTCAATAATTAAAACTGTAAAAAGTCAATTAAAAGTTAAAAAGATAGAAACTGGTCTAACTAAAATTACACAAATACGAACCGGAAAAAGAATTAGAACGGACATAAAAAAAAGGAAGGGGGGGGGGGAATAAGCAAATATACACACAAAAAAAGAGCGAGACATAAATGCATATAAATTAAAAGGGACACTAAGAAAGTGTTAATAATCCAACTACAGTAAGTCAATAAAAGAGTTAAAAAATAAAAACTGGTCAAGAAGGGGGGGGGACAAAAAAGAGGGGAAAAAAAGAAACTAATGAGACATTTTATTCATTTTTCTGTAATCCAGGGGACAAAATTTCTTTCGTAGATGGAAGGCCCGCAGTAAAGGGGGGAAAAAACACGGATGAGCTAAGAAACAGCTCGAGGCGGCCGTAATCTAAATGGGGAATGACTCTTGGTGGAAATACTTGCCATCCTAGGGTTTGTTATGTCATTTTGTGCAAAACGGAGTCACAAATTATTTCTTCGTCTCTCGAGGGTCTCTAGTTTTGAAATATTCAACAAATAAAAATATGTTATCTTGCCCTCTTTAAAAAAAATTCTTAGAGCTCTCTTTTGGACATTTTCAATTTTTTGTGTTGCTTCAGTTGAGAGGCCAGGGTGCCACACAGGACAAGCATACTCTAATATGGGACGCACAAAAGAAATGCATACATGTAGTAAATGTGATTGCGGGAAACTAAATTTATTTAAAAGTTAAAGGGAGGGAAAGCAAGGAGTTTGTTTTTTGTGGGAAATTATTTATATGGGCATCCCATTTCAAATTAGAAGAAATTGCCACCCCAAGGAGTTTAAAAGATGTGGCGGGGGTTTCAGGAGGAATAGGGGCAAGAAAAAAGGGAAGGAATTTGAGGAAAGTTACTAAGAGTGTTGCGTATTTAGAAAGGTTTACTGCTATGTCAAGGGACGTGGCCTCACAGGCAATATCTTGGAGTATGCCCATTGGGTTGCTGAACATGTTTTTGTGGCATATCTCTTTAACTGTCAAGTCATTAACAAATTTCCACCTATTGTCATAAAGGGTTGTAAGGCTGTTAATCATAAGAGAAAAAAGAAGAGGGCATAGAATAGTCCCCAGAGGAATGCCATTAAATATGGGGAGATGATCTGAGAAACAATTTAGATATTTAACTACTTGAGATCTATTAGAGAGAAAAGAGGCAACAAGCTTAACAAGGACAGTTTCAATGTGGAATTCCTTTATAAGTTTATCTGTGAGTAAATTGTGGTTAATCAAATCGAAAGCTTTTTGGAGATCACTAGAAATCAGATTAAGCCAAGTGTTAGGTTTTTCAAGTAATTTACCCATTGTATCAACAAGATGGATTAGGTAATGAGAGGTTGAAATGGATTTGAAATTACCAAACTGTCTAAGATCAATGAGGGGGAGGACTTTTATCTTAAGCCAGTCTGAGAGAAAATTTTCATACAATTTTTAAAAAATTGAGGTGAGGATAACAGGACGAATACCATCAAAGCCAGGCGTCCGATTTTCTTTTTGATTCAGGTAATTCCGTCAGGTTTACAAAATCGAGGGACCTGTCCAGGTATGGTAACTTCATTAAACAGGATGGATAGGGGTTTTGAGAGGTAATCACTGAAAGCTTTAATCAGAGGAACAGGAATATCTAAAGGGCAAATTCTTGATCGTTTTAGTTTTTCAATTTTTTTTACAACATCAAGTGGAGAAATATGTGGGAGCTAAAAAAGATCAAGAATATCTGGAAATGCGTAAGATAGTGGTGGGAGACTCTGGACAATAGAAGCCAGAAAGTTATTGAGGTCATTAGCTGTGGTCTTTGGAGGTTCATTCATATTAAAATTTAGTCGTTCTTGACTCTTGCCGGTAAGTTATTTAATTTTAGAGTACCAGTTCATTGGTTTATCATGGCGCAAGTATTTAATTTTATTTTTATAGTAGGCTCGGGCAGGTTTTCTAATTTGACTTTTTATTTCCTTTCGTAACTTATTTGCTTCAGCTAAATTACCCCTTTTAAATAAGTTTATTTTCGTGCGGAATAACATTTTTATGTGATTATTTATGTAAGATTTATTAGTGGAACATTTTCTGATTTTTTTTTCTTCTGGGAAACATAATGAGTTGGAATCAATTAGTTTTTTGTGAAAAATCAAAATTTTGTCATCAAGGTTATTAGATTAATAAAGGTCTGACAAAATTTCACTGGTCAGCCATGATCAAAAAGAAAAAAGGCTTGTGTCACTAAGGGGACAGCAAACCCTAATGGAGGTAGTAAAGAAATGTTCAATGGCTGAAGAGGGAGAAAAAAGAAGACAATAGTGGTAACTGCCTCCTAATGGTGGTAGCGCTTGCGGGTAGCGCTAGCGCTGGCGTGTCGTCACGTTTATCATTGTAGAGCCTGTTGAGGTCCCCTATGTCAATGATGAAGTGTCCGCCGTTCTTACTAGAAAAATGACCCAGATCTCAAACAAGTAAGATGCCTTTATGAATCGTGAGAATTCAGATATACCCTCCCTGATCTCTACAATAGATGATTCTGAAAAGCCATTGTATGCAATTATAGTGAAAAATCCTCCTCGTGACCTAGACAAACCCGGTCTAAAAAAGGAATTTCTTGAAAAGATTTGTGGCAATTCGTGTGATAAAATCGTTGGACTACAGCCGAATAAAGTGCACTGGTGTGTTAGCACTACCGCAACATCAGATGCAACAGCTGTGATACAGACTCTCGCAAGTGGTAGCCCGAACGTTAAGGCCAAGATTAAAAGTAGTGCCTACTTCGGGATCATTAGAGGCATTCCGGTTGATTTTCCAGAAGATGATATACGAACCCTAATTCCTAAATGCATTATTTCCAAGCAAATTGGTCACTCCCGTTCGTTGAGGTTGTAGTTTGAGTCAAAAACTGTTGTAATCAATGCA
>NW_028299724.1:0-3000 GCF_049724085.1 Artemia sp. Qi Xiang Cuo
GAATATTTCAGTAGTGACCTGTTGCGCTTTACCTTGTCACAGCTACATTCTCATGATTTTTCGAAGTTCATTTTGAATTTCTGTCGTGAAATGCAAGAGTTGGAATATTTCAGTAGTGACTTGTTGTGCTTTACCTTGTCACAGTTACATTCTCTTGATTTTTTGGAGTTCATTTTGAATTTCTGTCGTAAAATGCAAGAGTTGGAATATTTCAGTAGTGACTTGTTGTGCTTTAACTTGTCACAGTTACATTCTCTTGATTTTTCGAAGTTAATTTTGAATTTCTGTCTTAAAATGCAAGAGTTGGAATATTTCAGTAGTGCTTTGTTGTGCTTTACCTTGTCACAGTTACATTCTCTTAATTTTTCAAAGTTCATTTTGAATTTCTTTCATTGAAATGCAAGAGTTGGAATATTTCAGTAGTGTTTTGTCGTGGTTTACCTTGTCACAGCTACATTCTCTTAATTTTTCAAAGTTCATTTTGAATTTCTGTCGTGAAATGCAAGAATTGGAATATTTCAGTAGTGACTTGTTCTGCTTTACCTTGTCAAAGTTACAGTCTGTTGATTTTTCGAAGCTCATTTTGAATTTTTTTTGCGAAGTACAAAAGTTGGGATATTTCAGTAGTGTCTTTTTGTGGTTTAACTTGTCACAGTTACATTCTATTGATTTTCATAGTTGATTTTGAATTTTTTTCATTGAAATGCATGAGTTGGAATATTTCACTAGTGTTTTGTTGTGCTTTACCTTGTCACAGTTACTTCTCTTAATTTTTCAAAGTTCATTTTGAATTTCTTTCGTGAAATGCAAGAATTGGAATATTTCAGTAGTGTCTTGTCGTGGTTTACCTTGTCACAGCTACATTCTCTATGGTTTTTCAAAGTTCATTTTGAATTTCTGTCGTGAAATGCAAGAGTTGGAATATTTCAGTAGTGACTTGTTGTGCTTTACCTTGTCACAGTTACATTCTCTTGATTTTTCGAAGTTCATTTTGAATTTCTTTCGTTAAACGCAAGAGTTGGAATATTTCAGTAGTGACTTGTTGTGCTTTACCTTGTCACAGTTACATTCTCTTGATTTTTTGAAGTTCATTTTGAATTTCTGTCGTGAAATGCAAGAGTTGGAATATTTCAGTAGTATTTTGTTGTGCTTTACCTTGTCACAGTTACATTCTGTTGATTTTCATAGTTCATTTTGGTTTTCTTTCATTGAAATGCAAGAGTTGGAATATTTCAGTAGTGACTTGCTGTGCTTTACCCTGTCACAGTTACGTTCTCTTGGTTTTTCGAAGTTTGTTTTGAATTTCTTTCAATGAAATGCAAGAGTTGGAATATTTCAGTAGTGTGTCGTTGTGCTTTACCTTATAATAGTTCCATTCTCTTAATTTTAATAGTTAATTTTGTATTTACTTGATTGAAATGCAAGAGTTGGACTATTTCAGTAGGGTTTTGTTGTGCTTTACCTTCTCACAGTTACATTCTCTTAATTTTTCTAATTTCATTTTGAGTTTCTGTCGTGAAATGCAAGAGTGAATATTTCAGTAGTGACTTGCTGTGTTTTACCTTTTCAGAGTTACATTCTTTGGATTTTTTGAAATTAATTTTGAATTTAAGTAATGAAATTCAAAAGATGGATTCTGGTTCAAATATGAAGAATTTGACATTTTTTGGTTCGAAAAATAAAACTATTTTTATAAAATTTGAGCTAAAAAAGGATTTTTGACCGTAAACTCTAGTTTTTTTTTTAAAAAAATTATAGAAAATACAATTCGTTGGCTCAGAGGTGAAAATTAAGTCCGGTTATGGATCGAAAAATAAATAATCTATTAAATCTGAGCTAATGGGGTTCTTTTGCAGTGAAGTCTAGTTTTTTGTAAAGAAATTATGGAAAATTCAATTCTCTGGTGCAAATCTGAAACTTTAGTCTATTTTTGGATCGAAAAATAAACTATTTCTGGAAAATCTGAGCTATTATGGGTTTTTGACTTTAAAATCTATTTTTTTGTTATAAAATTATGTAAAATACAATTCGTTGGCTCATAGGTGAAAATTAAGTCCAGTTATGGATCGAAAAATAAAATATTTCTGTAAAGTCTGAGCTAATAAGGGTTTTTGCTCGTAAACTATAGTTTTTTGTGAGCAGACTATGGAAAATACAATTCTCTGGCTTAAATCTGAAACTTAATTCTATTTTTGGATTGAAAAACAAAATATTTCTATAAAATCTGAGGTAATAATGGTTTTTGACCATAAATACTATTTTCTTTTAATAAAATTATGTATAATACAATTTTCTGGTTGAAATCAGAAGCTCTAGTCTATTTTTGGATTGAAAAATAAAATTTTCTATAAAATCTGATCCACAAAGGGTTTTATGACCTTAATATCTAGTTTTTTGTCAATAAGTTATTGAAAAATAAAATCATTTGTAAAAATATGAGACTTCATTCTATTTTTGTATAGAAATATAAAGCTATTTCCGTATCACATGAGCTAAAAAGGGTTGTTGACCTTCAACTCTAGTTTTTTGTAATAAAAAGGCGGACGTAAATAGACTATGGTTCTATGATGATACTTCAGTCTGTTTTTGTATCTAAAAATAAAAACATTTCTATAAAATATAAGTTAAAAGGTCTTCATATAATAAAAACTAGTTTTTTGCCCGAAAACAATGAAAAAATCCAGTCCATTTCTATTACGGGAAAATTGGGTCCAGCTGTTGATAGAAATACATACCGTTTATATAAAATATGAGCTAAAAGGGTTTTAGGCCATAAACTCTAGTTTTTTATAAGAAAATTATGGAAAATACAATTCCCTGGTTCAAATATGAAACTTAAGTCTATTTTTGGATCGAAAAATAAAACTATTTCTGTAAAATCTGAGCTAATAAGGGTTTTTGACCGTAAAATCTAGTTTCTTGTAAGAAAATTATTGAAAATACAATTCTCTAGTTCAAATGTGAAACTTCAGTCCAGTTTTGGATACTCATAATGATGAG
>NW_028299725.1:0-5000 GCF_049724085.1 Artemia sp. Qi Xiang Cuo
CTACACACCTCACCTCAGCAACTATATTGAGAGCAGTGGGAAAACTATTATTCAAAATCGAAAGAGGGTGCAGGATCTAACGACTAGAAGCTGCGGCGTCCATGCACTACTATATTTTGTGTTCCGGTTTCGTGGCTATACTTACAAGCAGTTTCTCCACATTTATAGTGACAATCACCGTCTGAATGACTTTCTAGTGGAAAATATCCTCTCAGACCTATATAGTATTGATTTCAGTGCCCTAAGAGTAAAGTACTTAAAAAATGTATGTGAATTTGTTTATTAATAAAATGTATATATACAACAATGTCTTTAAATCTTCACTTTAGATTTCTTCATCTTCGATGTATAGGCAACTGTCGTGAACCACTAATGCTGGTAAATCATTTGGATTCACTGTATATTGATCTTGATTTACTGCAATGTCAGGGTCACATTTTCTACAGTACAATGTAACTTCACTCTTGTCATATCTCTTTGTATAGTCAATGATACTATATACATTCATATTATGAAATTCACGAGTTTCAATCTGTCTATTTGAAGCAATATCACATACAATGTTTTCAAATGGTGAATCACATTCCGTCACAGCCAAATAAAAATCACTTGGTTTATAGTCATAGTAGGCAGTGTCGTCACAGCGATGACGTAGAAACCAGATTGTCTTGTTATTCCAACAGTTGAATCGTAGACCAGATTCCTCTTCCCAGAATAATTTAAATCCACGACGATACCAATCTCGTAGAAATAAACTGAAATCACGTTTAGGATTCTTTCCAATCATAGCGGGGTAAGTATTCTCACACTGATCACATTTATCATTGTGACAATTGAAGCACAGGTGCCCTCTAGGATGAGAGTCACACACCTCTTCAAGACATGAATTACATCCTTTAATTTGTACTGCATAGCCTCTATGTAATTTACAAGGATTACATAATTTACACTTTTCACTATAGTCATCAATAATTGTACAAGTCTCACATTGATTCCAACTGCCAAGAGTGTACATGCACAATGGACATATATAGAACATTTTCCGATGTCAACTCACTCACAGCTAAAACGAAACTGATCCTCTTCGTTCGATAAATTCAAGGTGGTGGGACATGGTGGGAGAGAGGAGTAGCTCTATAACGTTACCTCTTTCGAATGATGGGGGAGACATCTACATTGAATCCATTTGCGATGTTTTCAAAAGTATATCCACAATATGATTCTGCTTTGTTCCAATTAATATATCAATAAATTGACTATAAGCATTTGAATCACATTTTAAAAGTTTCATACAATAGTCCAATGGGGGAGAATCACTCCTCATTATATTGTCAAGTGGTCCCCGACAAGAGAATATCCTGCGTTGAAGAGATAACTCGAAAAAATCATCATCCAAAATCAAATATTTTTCCATAAACACTAGATGAGTCTCTCTTTCTCAAATTTATTCATTTTTCAATATTTTCACTCCGACCGCTGACTCTAGACTGTCCCTGATTCGTTAGGATACAAGTGATCCTGTTTCCCGTTATCGGATCAATAAAATTCCCACTCGATGATGCAATCAATTTCTCGGAAATTCACTTCCCCTTCGATTACTCAATCAATTTCTCGGAAATCCACTTCCCCTCGATTACGCAATCAAGTTCTTGGAAATTCACTTCCCCTTCGATTACGCAATCAATTTCTCGGAAATTCACTTCCCCTTCGAGTCCTAGATCAATAACATTGCTCCCGTTAGAATTCAATGCGCAGGTGCAACCTTTGCCCCGGAGCTATTACACATAGAAACATCAAATAAATCGACCTTGGAAAAAGAGGTCATTGACCCCATTACGCAATCTTTCTCCCTAGGGAGGCTATGCCCTTATTTGGTGTACTGACAGTATTCTATGCCCATATATGGTGTGGGTACGGGAGTTATAGGGTCACTTCTACTGGAATGAGCCCTTTTCGAATTTCACACGAAAACTCCTTCGATACGAAGTGCCCTGATCTAAACAACAAAAAAAACAAAAAATAATACATTATACCCACATTGATCTTTACTATAAAATTAATTAAAAAACTTTTTCCATAAAATAAGTTTTTCAAAGAAAGGTAAAGAACTCCATTAAACAAAAAATGAGCAAAAATAAAATCAAATAATCTACCAAACGTGAAACTACCACAAATCAGCATCGATAAATAAATGAAACCCAAAAGGAACAGAAATTACAATAATTAACCGAGTCAAACTCAAAACGAGCAAAAATTAACATAAGTTGGGCGCAAAACCCCTATGCCTTCCCAAGGTCAGAAAAAAATTTGCACTTTACTGAAAAAATATAAATGTTTTTACTTTTATAACTTTAATAAATCAAATAATATTAACATTTTGATTACTAAATATCATTATACGTATATTAAACTGACAATGCACATTCATTTGTATTTTTTCAGTAAAGTGCAAATTTTGTTCTGGCTTTGGGAAGGCATAGGCCAACTTATGTTAATTTCTGCTCGTTTTGAGTTTGACTCGGTTAATTATTGTAGTTTCTGTTCGTTTTGGGTTTCATTTATTTATCGATGCTGATTTAATGGTAGTTTCAAGCTTGGTAGATTATTTTATTTTATTTTTACTCATTTTTGTTTAATGGAAGTCTTTACTTTTCTTTCAAAAACTTATTTTGTGGAAAAAGTTTTTTAAATTAATTTCTGTTCGTTTTATATTGACAAAGTCTTTTCAGGGAAAAAGAAAATAATACTTTAAATCTTTTCGTTTTTTAACACTTTATAGTTTGGCCTGCTATTTTTATGCTGGAGAAAAATTTTCAGCAATTTTTAACAGCATATACCCTTTTAAAAATATGGACACAAATAGTACTGTTTAATTTAGTTTTATACCTCCTCTAGTTGACCTGAAATGAAAAACTTGATACCATTCGCCAAAAAATCTGTTTACTTTCTTTGATAGCTTGGATACATTTACGGTATTTTGATTTGGTTAAACTTTAAGAGCAGAAATGGGAGGGGTAGCGTGGGAGAGTGGGCGTGGGAGGGCGGAAGTGGAAGAGGGATTACTTGCCCTCAAATTACTTTTGACTATTAAAAAGGGCATCAGCCCTTTCTATTTTCAATCGAATAAGCCCTTTTCGAAGTTCCCACGACAACTCCTTCGATACGAAGCGCCCTGGTCGAAACAACAACAACAACAAAAAACAATGCATTAAACCCACATCGATCTTTACTATAAAAATGTCAAGCCTTCCAATAACTTTCGACTATTAAAAAGGGCATTAGGCCTTTCGATTTCCGATCGAATGAGCCCTTTTGGAAACGACAACGCTTTCTGTAAACACCTTATATGCCCCCACGGCATAAATTACAACCCTTACCCTAAGGTCTGTTAGGGTGGTTGTCATCCTCTAAGACCAAATTTCCAGAACTTTCAACTACGTTAAACAACTCGGTTATCTAAAAATTTTGATTGTACGTGTTTGGGAATATGGTGGGCTTGAGAGGGGTGCTAGTCGCCTTCCAATTACTTTCGACCATTAAAAATAGCACAAGCCACTCCAATTTCCAATCGAATGAGCGCTTTTCGAAGTTTCTACGGCAACTTCTTTGATACAAACCCCCCTAGTGTAAAGGAAAAAATTAATACGTTATGCATTGTGGCAAGATCACTCTTAAAGTGCACCCAAGCCATACTTAAAACCCTTGCGCCGAGTGCTCTGTGGGAGTTTCCTTCTCTTTAATTGGCCCCCATTTCTTGTCTCGTTATCAAGTGTCCCCGTTCTTTACTTAGGCAGCGCGATCCTGTTACCTTTGATTTACGCCACAACTTTCTATATAAACCTTATATGCCCCCAGGGCGTAACTTACAGCCCTTGCACTGAGGGCTCTGAGGGGGTTATCATCCTAAAAGACCTAATTTCTAGAACGTTGAACAAAATGGATATCTCAAAATTTTAATTCGATGTGTTTGGGAAAATGGTGGGCATGAGAGGGGCGTTAGTCACCAACCAATCACTTTCAACTATAATAAAAGGCACTAGCCCTTTCAATTTCCAATTGGATGAGCCCTTTTGAAGTTTCTACGACAACGCTTTCAATAAAACTTTACATACCCCCAGGGCATAACTTACAACCCTTGCCCTGAGGGCTGTTGGGGAAGGGGTATTCATCCTTAAAGACCTAATTTCCAAAACTTTCAACTACGTTGAATAAAATGGCTATCTAAAATTTTTTATTGGATGTGTTTGGGGGAATGATGGACTGGGGGGGGGGAGCTAGTTGCCGTCCAATCACTTTCGACAATTAAAAGGGCACTAGCCCTTTGAATTTCCAATCGAATTAGCCTGTTTTGAAGTTTTTACGACAACACCTTCTATAAAAACCTTATATGCCCCCAGGGCATAACTTAAAACCCTTGCCCTGAGGGCTCTGGGGGAGTGTCTTCCTCCAAAACATATTTTCTATCTGGAAATCAACTACGCTTAACAAAATGGCTATCTCAAAATTTTGATTCGATTTGTTTGGGGAAATGATGGGTGTGGGGGGTGGGGTGCTAGTTGCCCTCCAATCACTTTCAACAATTAAAAAGGGCACTAGCCCTTTTAATTTCCAATCGAACAAGCCTTTTTTGAAGTTTCTATGACAACGCTTTCTATAAAAACCTTATATGCCCTAAGGGCATAACTTAAAAACCTTGCCCTGAGGGCTGTGGGGGAGTGTCCTCCTAAAAAATATATTTTCTATCTGGAAATCAACTATGATGAACAAAATTGTTCTCTAAAAATTTTTATTGGATATGTTTGGGGGAATGATGGGCGTGGGGGGGGGGGCTAGTTGCCCTCCAATCACTTTCGACTATTAAAGAGGGCACTAGCCCTTTGAATTTACAATCGAATGAGCCTTTTTTGAAGTTTCTCCGACAACGCCTTATATAAAAACCTTATATGCCCCCCGGGCATAACTTAAAACCCTTGCCCTGAGGTTAGTGGGAGAGTGTCCTC
>NW_028299726.1:0-5000 GCF_049724085.1 Artemia sp. Qi Xiang Cuo
AAGGTGCTTATTCCACAAGTAAGGCGTTAGCCAAATTATTTTTACAATTTGGCATTCCTAATAAAATTTTAAGTGACAACGGGAGCAATTCCAGACATAAAATACTCTCGAACGTACTAAGTATTTACACAAAAGACAATAGGAGTGACTGGGATAAATTCTTACCTTACTTAACTAACGTAATCAACACTGCTTATTCCGAAACAACCAAAGACAATCCATTTTATTTACTTTTTGGTCGCGATTTTAGAATCCCGTATGATGAGATTATCGAATCTCGGCAGTATTATAATAGCTCAGAAGATTAAAAACAAGAATTCATA
The DNA here is from genome assembly GCF_049724085.1 of Artemia sp. Qi Xiang Cuo. Classification (NCBI taxonomy): domain Eukaryota; kingdom Metazoa; phylum Arthropoda; class Branchiopoda; order Anostraca; family Artemiidae; genus Artemia; species Artemia sp. Qi Xiang Cuo. The sequence continues at coordinate 324 of NW_028299726.1, forward strand.
AATAGGATGAGGAAAACTTATAAAATAGTTAGGCAAGAGCTGGAAAAATGTAAAATAAACCAAGAGCTAAGAAACCAACCCAAAGTTAAGGGGAATATAGATTTCAAAGTAGGAGACTTCGTTTACCTAAAGAACGAGGCAAAAACGGAAGGAAAAAAACTTTCCAACAAATATTCTGGACCGTACAGAATAGTCAAAAAGTACGATAACGAAGATACTTCTAAATGGAAAACCCCAATCGCGGAAGAATTTACAAGGTACATGTTAGCCGAATAAAAGAGCCAAATTTCCAGAGAGATGGGCGTCCTCTCCCTGCTCTACTGATTTGTCAGATTCGAAAAATGAGCCCCCTAAATCAAGATTGGAAGAGCTAAAACCCTTTAATTTCAAGCAAGACTATTTCGAGGATCACAGTGATGAACCAATCTTTGAAGAATTTACAGCTAGGGAAAACTTAGTCATTCCAGAGGAAAAATCCAAAATACCAGCAAGAATAAGAACGCCAAAAAGCCCAAAAAGTTATTCATCATCAACCGCGTGAAATTTAGACTATACAATATCTCCATAGAAATAATTCTTCCCCGACAGGTTTTCGACCCCATGTCCACCCAAAAGATTTTTCAGAAGATATGGTTGCCCCTACAACACCAATAGAAAGGCCCCTGTCTTTACAGGAAAAATAAAACAGAGCTGTTGAAACCCCCGGCATTACTGTAAAGAAAACTCCCCTCAAAGATTTATTTAAAAAAAACCTGCGAGAAGCTATGGATTTAATTAATTTCCCCATAAAAAATAGTCAAAGTACATTGCCCGAGAATAAAACTCCCAAGGATGACCAGCAAGGTCAACATCATGATATAACTGTGTCCAAGGTCAAACCTAAAAAGTGGACTTCATGGAGGGAAACCTTTGTGCAAAGAATGCCCCATCCCCCTGAAGAAATGGCCTTCAAACAATGGAGGAACCCCGCAAAAACCATTGATTCCTCACAAAGCTCCCAAGAATCTTTCAAATCCCCCGAGTTGAGAACTCAAGGCGAGGACTTAGAGAATAAACCTTCTACTTCCAGAGGAGTGGAAATTTACGAAGGAAGGGCAGGTGACACCTCAAAAAGTGCCACCTCTAAAAGTTCTAATCCGGATTCGTCGGAAACCAGTTCCGAAGAGTCTGACGGCGAATCAGACCATAGAGTAGCTAAAGAAATAGGAAAGTCAAGGCCGACTTCAGCAGCCGCACACGTGAAACAAACAAAATTAAAAGGGCAAGAATTTTTGTAAAAAAAATACAAAAAGTTTGACCTTATTTCGCTAGACAAACCGAAAAAGAAAAAACCGCAAGAAACAGAGGAGAAAATAACGATACAGTCAGGTAGAACGGTTAAAAAACCTGACAGATGGAAACATCCCTAATTAATGTAAAGACAGGGTTCAAATATAATAAATTTAACACCATAATAAATTTAACAGTTTGCAAGGAAAATTAACCAAGTCAATATTAATGAAAAAAAAAAATAATAATACAAGTGATCTCAAAACATTGTTGATCAGAGAGAAATGTGGGAATAGAAAATAACCAAAGGTAGGAAGCTAGTGGTCTACTGAAAACGACAACTGGCGTTGAACCACGTCTTGTGGGAAGCCCGGGGAGGAACTCAGGGCCCATGATTGTTTTTTTTATTTTTTTTGTGTGTGCACGACCGTAGGAAGGGATATTTCTCAATCCTTCAAATGTAAGAAATTGGTATTTTTATGCAAATAAGGACTAGTCAAAACAATACTTAAAGGTTGAATATAAACTTATGTGAGCTAGTTAAGTTTTCGTTTTTTGAATCAGAATGCTTTGAAAGAGAAACAGACAGTTTACTTTCTGATAGCTCCGAGGCGAAAAAAAAAAATTGAGAAAATTTTTAGCACTCCTAATGAGCAGTTACTAATGACGGGACGTCATTAATTGATGGGAAGGGTGATGTGTACCACGATATATTTAAAATACAGGAGTATTCCATTATAAAAATAATTTGGGCAGAAATTAAGTGTCCCCTAATTGAGTTCAAATACCGCTTCCAAGATTCTATATTCTTAATAAGCAAAAAGAGAAATTGTATTTCTTTCTTCAGTCAAACAACGACGCTGGGCGTTCGAATTTCGCTAAGATAATTAGTAGCAAAAAAATGCTACGTACGATATTTCTAAGGAAGTTTAAATGGCAAAAAAACTGTGTGAACGCCTGAATCATCTGAAGTATCTTATAGAGATTATTGGACGAGGATTCGCGTCCTTGGACCACGTGAGCCAATGGCAAGCTAGTCCTTACAGCGCAGGACGAAAGAACTGCGCTTGGAAGTGGGGTAGATGTGCTTTTTAATTTTAATCATAAGTCAGATCTGAAACGATTAGTACATCAGACCTAGAGAGATCCAGACGAAATCATTATATTTTTGTCACCGTTATTGTCATCGAAGTGACCCGTTGCTGTGCAACTAAGCATGTAAGTTCAATGAATCTATTGTCTTTTTTATCTGTGTTTATTTCATTTATATGTCTGCGTCTAGTCTAATAATAGGTAATTAGTTCGTAAGTCTCCAAGGTAAATGCTCCCAAAGGAATCTGATCTCCAGATAGCCCGAGAAGAAGATACCACATTTTTTCATCCCTACAAACACCAAAAGTCGTTATCGCCACAGCTTAGAAAAATGTTTCTAACCCCTGTTAGCCTATAAGAATTCGTATCTCTTAAATCAGATCTGATCGTGCTGTGGAAACAAAGCTCTGAGACAAAATTTATAGTTCAATGATTCTTAATTCCTCCTAAAACCTTACATAACACTCCGATCCGGCCCAGCGGGCTACCGCGGCGCTTCCCGTGGCGCTTCCCTCGGCGCTTCCCGCAGCGCTTCCCGCGGCGCTTCCCCCGGCGCTTCTCTGGACCATCGGTGCTTCCAGGTCGCCACAGCGACCACCTCCTTGTATACGATAAACGATAATATTCTAGTGAAAAAAAAACAGCATTTTGAAATAAAAAGAATCTAGTCAATCTATGCCACGTAATTCACGCTAGAAATTCACGAAAAATATTACCGAAGAGATAGCAACAGTTTATGGAGTACAGTGGGAGACAGAGAAAATAGGGAATATTAGAAAAAAAAGAGTGATTTGACGAAGCAACAAAAAAATACATTATATTCAGATATCTCTGAGGTAGGGGGGAGCAGAGAAATTTAAAACAATGGGTGTGGGGGGAGGGGGTATTATAGCAAAAATAACATTTTAATGTCTTCGACAAGTTTATATTAGGTTGAAAAATAGTTTTGTTTGAGATATTTATATAACCTGGTCCTGAATAATCAAAAAAGTGAAAAGACAAAAGTAAAAGGCTCTCTAACAGCTAAAAAATATTTTATTTGATTGAAAAAAATTTACTCACGTCTTCAAATTGATCAACCATTTGACAGGAAGCTGGTAGCTCAGATATTGCGTTAGAAGGAGCCGATGTTTGGCCTATGGCTTGTCTTGAAGGTCCAGCCATTGCAGATTGCACGGAAGACTGTGGCTTGAAGGGTGCGCATTTTTGGATTGTAATAGGACCACAGAAGGTCCCGCAGCATAACAGGGGTTCAAGGGGGCAGCATCTTGTCCGTGTAGGGTGGGGATAGTCACATTCTCACATTGTTCATGGAGTGCAGATGGACCTGTATCCCTCCTGCTTTGCTTTGGGGTCGTGTAAGGGCTAATATACTTAATAATGGATGATTTCACGGGGGCTGCCTCGTCCTCTCTCGCTCTCTTCGATGGAGGGGAGACAATACATTCTTCACAATTGGCCTTAAAAGAAGAGACAAAAATTAGTATCAAAATAATTTCCCCCTTTTTTTTACAGAAGGAAAATTAGTACTCATAACCTATCCATAATGTTGTCTAGAAAAGCATTTATCGCAAAGAAACCCCCTCCCCAGCATTGTCAGTAAAGCAAAAAGTAAAAATATACTAAACTCAGATATCAAATGCTATTTTAATTAATTAAAAAAGCTTATTCATAGACATCCCATCCCCTACTTTTCATGCACAGAAAACACTTTTCTTTCATTTTACAATAATGGCGATAGAATTGAGGCATGTCCCCCTCCCCCTTTCAGCAATGTCCTAAATATATTGTTAGACCATAATTTGAAAATAACTCGTTTCACTCCTCCAAATACAGATTGCTTAGGCCTGCGCTTAATTATTGCAATTGTCTGAAAGTGTTTTTTAATTCGACTGGAAAAACAATCCTTTTTTGATCTGAGAAACCTTTTGGTTAAACTGTTAACGTAAAGGATTGAGAGAGCGGATGTACTTTAAAAGGGGTGACAGTAATTATCATTGCGGAAATGTTTTGTCAATTTAGCGGCTTAATGGCTATGGGATTGACAGAAAGTTGGCTGTCACTTTTAGATAGGCTTAGAGAAAGAATAAATTTATCAAAAACAGAAATATTTCTATTGGAAGATTTATAGTTATAAACTGTGAGGGGTGTGGAGGTTAGGATTACATGGTAAACAAAAGAACATATTTTAAGCTTTCTAGCGAGTATGAACAATATATAGTGGAATTTGTATTGTGTGTGTGGGGGGGGGGGTTACCTGAATTTACTGGAGGGGCTACTATGTAAAATGATTTTATTTGAAAATAAACTAAACAG
>NW_028299727.1:0-5000 GCF_049724085.1 Artemia sp. Qi Xiang Cuo
CCCATATATGATTGACGGTAGCGACATTAGCCACTGGTCGTATGCTGATGATTTTTTTTTATTTTCGGACAATTTAATATCAACACAGAATGCAATTAACGCATTACATTCACATCTACAGGAGATAGGATTAGAGAATGAACCTACTAAAACAGAATTCCTACTGGCAAAGAATAATAGTGATTTCCCGCATAATTCAATTAGGGTGGGATCACTTAATATTTTAATAAAGATTCCATTAAATACCATGGGTCGCCTTTTTCCCCGACAATTAAAGCTACGCAGGAGTTGGTGTTATCGTCTATACTGGGAAAACTTAGGAAAACTTATGGCCTGCTAGTCAGGGTGAAAGGTCATTTTGATAAGCAAACACTTGCTATAATTTATGTTTCAATGTTTGCACCTCATGTATTTTTAACTGTTCCATTTTTGAAGTTTTTAAGTAAAAGTGATAAAAAGCGTATCCGCCTGTACTTAATCCGGTTTTGTAAATATTTTTTTTTTTTTAATTCCACTATGATTCAAAAATAGGTATATTATACGAAAATTCGGAATATTTGATATTACTGTTAAAATGGATCAACAATACGACCGATTTCTTAGACGATCTAGAGAAAATAGATTAAATTTTCCCTTTAATTGTCTCGTTTAATGGAAAAATAGTTTTGTCGCCATTGCTTTAATAAAACAGCTATTTATGCGTTATGTATTATGAATGTTTATGCGTTATGTATTATGACTGTTTATGCGTTATGTTTTATGAATGATTTTAGTGTTATGCACTAATGAGGTATCATGAGCTATTTATTATTGCCTATATTCATGAGTTATTATGAGTATTATGAGCTACTTATTGTCGTCCTTTTCGTTAGAAGTGTAATTTGTGATTTATCAGTTTTATTTTCATTAATATCCTATACTCCGCTGTCTACATCCATGTAAGGTAAGTATAGAGGACATTTATAAATTATTATCATTTTTATTAATTTGAGTAAATTGGGAAAAACTGGTTAAGAAAAAATTCAAATTTAGCTTAAACAGTTGCCTTGAACCCCGAGACTATTTTTCTACGACCACAATCGAAACGATTCAGACTCTTAGGCCAAATTTGATTTTTTTTTTTTTTTTTTTTTTTTTTTTAAGAATGAAGATGGGTCGTCACAGATTCTTTACGGGCTCACAAATATAAAAAGATACATGTAGGCACTTGGAAACTTCTTCCCATGTCCTAATTTCGGGATGCAAACATTAGCGCACGTTTTACAAATATTAACGCTCGTTTTTTTTTCAGTACATAAAAAGTTGGTGTTTTGAAGCTTTATTCATCAGAGGCAACGCTACAGCGTTGCCTATAGTAAAGGCATTACGGCTCCAATGTTTTATTATTTAATTATTTTTTCCCCAGAGGCACTTCATATGGAAGGGGTAGTCGTAAAATGTTCAAAGTGGGCTCATTCGATTGGAAATTTAGAGTTCTAGCGTCCTTTTTAAGGGTCAAAGTAATTAGAAGGCAACGAACACCTCTTCCACACCCACCATTTCCCCAAACACATCCAATCAAAATTTTGAGCCATTTTGTTCTACGTAGTTGAGTTCCAGATAGAAATTATGTTTTTGAGGAGAACATTACCCCACAACCCTCAGGGCAAGGGTTGTAAGTTATGCCCGAGGGCATATAAGCTTTTTATAGAAAGCTTTGTCGTAGAAACTTCAAAAAGGGCTCATTCTATTGGAAATTGAAAGGGCTACTGCCCTTTTTAATAGTCAAAAGTGATTGGGGGGCAACTAACCCTTCTCTCACGCCCACCATTTCCCCCAACACACCCACTCATAATTTTGAGATAGCCATTTTGTTCAACATGGTTGAAAATTCTGGAAATTAGGTCTTTGCGAATGACACCCCCCCCCCCCCCCAGAGCCCTCAGGGCAAGGGTTGTAAGTTATGCCCCGGGGCCATATAAGGTTTTTTATAGAAATTGTTGTCGTAAAAATTTCAAAAAGGGCTCATTCGATTACAAATTTAAATGGCTAGTGCCCTTTTTAATAGTCACAAGTGATTGGAAGGCAAATTACATCCCTTCCACGCCCACCATTTCCCCAAACACATCAAATCAAAATTTTGAGATAGCCATTTTGTTCAACGTAGTTGAAACTTCTGGAAATTATATCTTTGAACATGACAATTTCGCCCAAGGTCTTCAGGGCAAGGGTTATAAGTTATGCCCTAGGGGTATATATGGTTCTTATGGAAGGAATGCTAGTGTAAACTTCAGAGAGGGCTCATTTGATTGGAAATTTAAAGTTCTAGTTCACTTATTAAGCGTCAAAACATATTGGAGAGTAACCAGCGCCCCCCCCCCCCATGCCCTTTTTTCCCAAATGCATCCGATAAAAATTTTGATATAACAATTTTGTTACAAATACTTCAAAGATCATATAACAAAAACTCCGGTGCCGAAACAGCCACCCAGGGCCCGGGAGCATGCGTTGTAAGTTATGTCCTGGAGGCATATATGGTTCTAATGGAGGGGATGCTCGTATAAACTTCAAAGAGGGCTCATTTGATTGGAAAGTGAAAGTTCTAGTTCACTTTTTAAGAGTCAAAAGAGATTGGGGTTCTTATGGAAGGGATGCTCATAAAAACTTCAGAGAGGGTTAATTTGATTGGAAATTGAAAGTTCTAGTTCAGTTTTTGAGAGTCAAAAGAGATTGGAGGGCAACTAGCCCCCCCCCCCCACACACCCCTTTTTGCCAGAATGCATCCGAAAAAAAAATTTGAGATAGCCCTTAAGTTAGAAATTGTTCAAAAGTCAGATAACAATAACTCATGTGTCAACACAAACCCCCAGGGCCCAAGGGCAGGCGTTGTAAGTTATGCCCTGGGGCATATATGGTTCTTATGAAAGAGATACTCGTATAAACTTCAGATAGGGCACATTTGATTGGAAATCGAAAGTTGGAGTTCACTTTTTAATAGTCAAAAGAGATCCGAGGGCAACTAGCCCCCCCCCCCATGCCCTTTTTCCCCAAACCCATCCGTTACAAATTTTTAGATAGCAAGTTTTTTAAATATTGTTCAAAAATTAGATAACAAAAAACTCCGGTGTAAACCGAACCCCCAACTCCCAGGGGGTAGGCGTTGAAAGTGTTGTCCTGGGTTGTGTATGGTTTTTATGAAAGGGATACTGGTAAAAACTTCAAAGAGGGTTCATTTGATTGGAAATTGAAAGTTCTAGTTCACTTTTTAAGAGTCAAAAGATATCCGACGGAAATTAGCCCCCCCCCCCACACACACACACCCTTTTTTCCCCAAGCCTATCCGATAAAATTTTTAAAACAGCCACTTCATTAAAAATAATTCAAAGATCTGATAAGAAAAACTTCTGTGTCGACGCAACCCCCCATGGTCCGGAGGCAGGTGTTTTTATTGAAGGGATTCTTGTTTAAACTTCGGAGAGGGTTCATTTGATTGGAAATTGAAAGTTCTCGTTCACTTTTTAAGAGTCAAAAGAGATTGAACGGCAGCTAGCCCCCCCACCCCCTCCACACCTTAAATACATCAGATAAAAATTTTGAGATAGACATTTTGTTAAAATTAGTTCAAAGTTCAGATAACAAAAACTCCGGTGTCGACACAGTCCCCCAGGGCCCGAGGGTAGGCGTTATAAGTTATGCCCTCGAGGCATATATGGTTGTTATGGAAGGGATGCTCGTGTAAACTTCATAGAGGGCTCATTTGATTGTAAATTGAAAGTTGTAATTCACTTTTTAAGAGTAAAAAGTGATCGGAGCGCAGCTAGCCTCCCCACGCACTCCATTTATTTTTTCCCAGACACACTTCATGCAGAAGGGGTAGTCGTATAAACTTCAAAGAGGGCAAACTTTTTTCACTTTGATATTGTTACTTTGATACCAGTTTTAATACTTTGATGAAGATTTGATTTTTTTTTTTTTAAGTTTGCTTTGAAATAAGGAATTTTTACTAACTTGAAAAAACGAACAAAAATTAATTTTAAAAAAAAAACTCGAAAAAATAAGTATTTCAAAGAAAAGTAAAGGCCATTTTAATTTTAAGCTCAGCAGATACAAATACCTGTTAAAATTCAAACTCAGATTGAATATGAAAATCAAGCTTAAAACGAAAAAAAATATTTTGTTATTCAAGTATAAATGAAACTTAAAACGAACAGAAATTAAAAAAACAATCAGTGCAAACAAACATACAATACATATTAATGTAAATGAATAAATAAATCTTAAAACGAGTGGAACTTAAATTGGATATGCAAATCACGTCATTGGCGCTTTACTGAAATCTATATGCGTCTTGAACAGTCTTGGAAAGTATAAACCGCATCAAATTGAAAATTTGATATATAATGATAATAGTTGTTGAAAGATGCGTCAGTTCAAGAATTTATTTCCTCTGATTTTATTCTTATTCTCAATGATGTAAGAACTGGAAAAGAAAATATTTGTAATATAATTCGTTTTCAGTGAAGCGCCAAGGACGCAGTAGGATTTTGGTTTTTATTTACAGTTAAGGAAGAGGGCAGTGTCCAAATTCATGTTTGTAGTGAAACTGTATTCGTCTTGAACCAATTTAGAAAGAACTAATAAATTAAACTGAATTTTTGATGTATAATGATATTAATTGCTGAAAACTGAGCAGTTCAAAATTTACTATAATTTTAATGTTTGTTTTCAATATTAAGTACAAAAGAAAATATTTGTAATAAAAATGGTTTTCAGTAAAGCACCAATGACGCAGTAGGATTTGACTTTTACAGTGAGAGACGTGGGCGATACCCAAACTCTTGTTTGTAGTGATTTTTTTCGTTTCAAGCTTGATTTGCATATTCAATTTAAGTTTCACTCGTTTTAAGATTTATTTATTCATTTACATTATTATCTATTGTATGTTTGTTTGTATTGATTGTTTTATTTAATATCTGTTCGTTTTAAGTTACATTTGTACTTCAATAGCAAAATATTTTTTT
>NW_028299728.1:0-3000 GCF_049724085.1 Artemia sp. Qi Xiang Cuo
CCCTCCTACGATATTCTAGGACCACTTCGTCAATACGATTACCCCTGGGAAAAAAACAACAAATAAACACGCATCTGTGATCTTTCTTCTGGCAAAAAATGAAAAATTCCAAATTTTTGTAGATAGGAGCTTGAAACCTCTACAGTAGGGTTCTCTGATACGCTGAATATGACGGTCTGATTTTCATTAAGGTTCTATAACTTTTAGGGGTCTTTCCCCCTTTTTTTCGAAAATCAGCCAAATTTTCTCAGGGCGTAACTTTTTATGGGTAAGATTACTTGATGAAACTTATATATTTGAAATCACAATTAAAATCTGATTCTTTTGATGTATCTATTGGTATCAAAATTCTGTTTTTTAGACTCGGTTACCATTGAGCCGGGTCGCTCCTTACTTTCAGTTCGTTACCACGAACTGTTTGATCACTATTGAAAAGCAGTTGCAACACAATATTTAAAGATAACTTTATTATTAAAGTAAGGCCTCAAAAAAACCGTAAGAACGGGGTTAATACAAAAGCTTTCGTAAACCCAAAATGAAATAATACGTACAGATAAAGAACAAAAAAAAGAAAGGCACTTAGATCCATAAGGCACTAAGAGATTTAAGACTCAAAGGAGGCTAGGATAAATGAAACTCAGAGAGGAAATAAAATTACAAAATGAAAAATAAAATAAAAAAATTGGTCAGCCTGAAACAGCAAGTTGACCCTTTGAAATTCGGACAGCAATGGCTTCAAGAACACAATGAAAATTGTGTTTTGCTCATCTTGATACATAGCGTGTAGCACTCTGGTAGTATAGCAACCTTATTTCTCTTTGGCTAGACTGAAGTGTTTGGTGAGCTTCAAGTACTGCTCATGTATGCAAACCAAGGCATTGTACCGAGAGAGCCAACGAGTATTTGAGGGAGAAATAATACGTAAAGGTGAATTTCCATCGTTTATCAGTAGACTAAGAGATTCCAATTCTACAGCGCTTCCATACCAAACAGGTTTTTTTTTCTGTTACTTCTAGTGGTTATTACACTCTTTGCCGAGAGGAATGAGCCCAACTTGATTGGCGATTAGGATTTGAATAAAAGGAATGGTTTTCTTTACAATTCATATTAGTAAGAGACTTGGATTCAAAGAGAATAGTTTTTTTTATTTGCGAGGATATTAGTGGAGAAAAAAATGAGTGGTGCATTTACATTATTGGAGATTAATGATGGAACCGACAGCAGCAGCAGCAACGATATACGAGTACCCAATGTGGCTGTGGAAATAACTGCTGGCTGTAGACTATGTCTTGAATGGGACATTATGTATGCGAGATATGTGATATCATTAAGCAAATTTAAGCAGGAGGAGCAGCTGTGTTTTGCTGGAAAAGTAAATATTCTCCATATAAATACAAGTTGGTAGTCGTTATAGATAATATCGAAATATAGAGATTAGTAAAGCCTTACTAATTGAATATTATTATTGTCCTTTTATTCAATGTAACTGTTTTCTACTTAAGGGGTATTTTTTTTCTTTTTCCAGTTGTTAAAATCGTATATTTTTTATAGTACAAAAAGAGATGATTTTTTGTCACAAGGTGGTTGTGAGAGATTTAGGACTCTAAAAAATGGATAGATTCGGAAAAGATCGAATCATGAGGAATCTAGTTCTTATGGAAAAGCGTTTGATTCTAGATGATGATTTTCTAGAGTTGACTATTCAAAGGAAGATATTTTCTCGGGGAATGCTTGTCGATATAATGAAAACTGATTCTCTATGATTATACTATTGCATGTAGATTAGACATCGTGGACCAAATTAGTTGACAAAATTTAGATATACATTGATAAAGGAGCAGCAAAATAATTCTGTAAATATGCTTTTAATCGTTATTTTATAGACATTCTTTACTGTTTTTTCATCATAAAGATGGTACACAAGGATAATTTACTCTCTCTCTCTCTCTCTCTCAGACAATTTTTTGATGTTGCTAGCTCAGTTTCATTGTGGCAGTGAGAGCGTTAACACATGACAAAATGTTCCATACATGTCCGTTATGTATGTACACACAGGGCAGCTGGTCATCATGTGAGAATTGCACAATGATTGAGGAGTATGATGAAAAGTGTAGATTCTGCAACCCGTGTAAATTGCATAGAGGATATGCTGTACAAATTAAAGGTTGTAATTCCTACTTTGAAGAGGTGTGTGACTCTCATCCTAGAGGCCACCAATGCTCCAATTGTCATTATGATAAATTTAAGTCGTGGGACAGTACATATCCCGGTATGATTGGAAAGAATCATAACCGTGATTTTAGTTTATTGCTACGAGTTTGGTATCGTCGTGGTTTTAGATTTTTCTGAGAAGAGGAACCACGTCAACAATTCAACTGTTGGAACAACAAGAGAATATTGTTTCTACGTCAGTGTTGTGAAGACACTGGGTGTTATGATTATAAGCCCACTGATTTTTATTTGGCTGTGACGGAATGTGATTCGACACTTGAGGACACTGTTTGTGAAATTGCTTCAAATAGGCAAATTGAAACATGTGAATTTTATAGAATGAATGCGAATAGTATCATTGACTATACAAAGATATATGACAAGAGTGAAGTCACACTCTACTGTAGAAAATGTGACCCTGACATTGCAGTACATCAGGATCAGTACACTGTGAATTCAGATAATCTACCTGCACTACTTGTTGTCAACAAATACCTAGTAGGGGATGAAATCTAAAGAGTAGAAAAGTCGTTTTATCATGTTTATAGTTTTTTTTTATTAATAAACAATTTCACATACATCTTTGGAACATTTTATTCTCAGGGCACTAAAATCAATATTAAATACACTTGTAATTATATTCTCCACTAGAAAGTCGTTCAATTGAGGTAAGTCAACGTATATGTTGAGAAACTGGTTGTAGGTGTAGCCACGACATCTGAACATGAAAAAGAGTAGTGCATGACAGCCACATGTTATAGTCGTTAAATCCTGTACTCTTCGTTGATT
>NW_028299729.1:0-3000 GCF_049724085.1 Artemia sp. Qi Xiang Cuo
CCCATAGGCTCGGAAAAGGCGAAAAAAAACTCGAGAAAGAAATACGGAAAGATACTGAAATTACTTTATTCCGTATTCCTCGCCGTTATCAACAAGCGCGTGGGTTCGTCAACATAATCCTGTTCTAATTCGACATTCAGTAAGAGAAGCAAGGTAGACTAATCACCGCGGAGTTCCAGTGCCGACGACAAAACCTATCCTGACGGAATGACATCTAGCGGATCCAATAGTCCCCAGTCTGCATGGATGCTTACACATGTGACTTGGCAGCAGGATAAATCAAGGTACGACGAGATTTTTTTGTTAAGTCAAGCATAATTTTGCGTATCGGCAACTCTTCTTTCAGTACTAAGCCAAGTTTAATTCATTATTTTCCCTGGGTGCCTGAATTCATGGTTATAGGGCCTGAAAGAGATGTTAGAACTTGTGTACGGGGAGAATACAGTGAAACACATTTTCAGCGGCAAAGCGGTTGCAAGAGCAGTAAGAGCTCACGAGCTAGTCGACGCATCACTGAATATTTCACTTTTGTGCATGGCATATTCGATTCCGTATTGCGAGAGACCTTCCGACCACGAAGATCTTGTACGAGTCTCCAGCGTGTATGACGATTTGGTGGATGGAAAGATTTCTGTGGAAAAGTGGCTAACCACGAAACCCTTCAGGCGGTTTCGCTACGCCTTGAAGCCTTAAAATCGTCTCTGAAATCCAGCAGAACTGCGAAACTATTCATGCAGTATTCCGAAATGGTTTCGATCTTTCGGAAGTTTTTGAAAGCAGAAAGGACTGGAGACTGGGATCTCTACTTATCCTCTCTTTCTGAAATGCTCCCATACCTCGCAGCTACGGGGCATAATCTTTATGCCAAGTCAGTTCGTCTTTTTCTTCAGATGATGCAGGAACTTGAAACATCGAATCCACAGCTCTTCGGACAGTTTGCAAGCGGCAAGTTTACTGCCCGACGAAGTGATCGTTATTGGGCTGGATTGGCTCCAGACCTCGTCATCGAGACAGTGTTGATGAAGAGCCTAAAAACAGATGGAGGGCTGACAAGAGGAAAAGGGATGACTGAGCTTCAGAGAAAAATATGGACAATGTCTATGCCAGTACTCGCTTCAGTGAATGATCTAATACAGAAACTGACGGGCCTAGAGTACAGTTCTAGTGAACAGCACGTTACTGCAACCGCAGCACGAATAAAGAGAGACACTAAGGATCTACTGACGTTTCTTGAATTCCTTCTAGAGAACTGTCCTTTCACTAGTTCCACAGAGCTTAGAAGTATAGGTTCCGGGCTGATTGCCCAAAAAGGCGTCAATGCAGAGGATGCTAAAGCTGTAGGTGAGCTGATCCTCCAGCGCATGGATGGCCAATCCATCGAAAGTTTTTCATTCAGGAAGAAAGACAAAGTCGTTACACTGGCATCCAATGGGAACATAAGGATAGATGGCGAGATTTTACATATCGACCCTGCACTGCTTTTTCAACGTCTTTCGACTGCTGCCCATACATCTGAAAATGACATGGCAGAAACTCTACGTTACGAACTGTGCAGTTATCCGCCCGCTTTGTTTGAGAATTCTGGCATAATGCGTCAGCCAGACAAACCTGCACTAGCGAAAGCAATATGGAAAGAAGCGAAAACGGACTCGATTCACCACCTGCCAGTGTCAGATGGTGTCACTGTAGTTGACGGAGGTTGGCTGCTTCAGCAAGTACCTTGGAAGATTGGTGATACTTATGATTCAATCTGTGACAGCTATGTTAGTTTCGTTACTCGACGCTGTACCTCCCCTACTGTTGTCATCGATGGATACAGCGCTGGTCCAACCACGAAAGATGCTACCCACAACCGACGGTGTAAGGGAAGCCAGCATCAAGTGATCGATTTCAGTTTGGGGATGAAGCTCCAGAAAAAGAAGGAAGAGTTTTTGAGCAACTCTCAGAACAAACAGCGAATTATAAGCTACATCGGGGAAAATTCAGAGCCAAAGGATTTGAAGTCGTCCATGCGAAGGACGATGCTGACTATCTAATCGTGAAGACTGCCGTAACGAAAGCAGAAAACTCTGAAACAATAGTTCTTGGCAACGACACTGACCTTCTGATTCTACTCTTGTATCACCTCCCGCCTAATGCAAAAACACTTTACTTCGAATCGTCAACGAACGCAAAAGAAGCGATAATACGGTTCTGGTGCCTCAACGAAATTAAAAAAAATGGGAGAAGTATCCAGGCTACTTCTGGTAGGGCACGCACTCTTGGGATGTGACACGACCTCACGAGTTTTTAGACTTGGAAAGCAAGCCGTGCTACCTCTTTTGAAGAAGAGCGAAGTATTCAGAAAAAAATGCGAAGTGTTTCTGGATGAATCATCGTCTAAAGATGAAATTGTGAAAGCGGGTGAATATCTTCTCCTCGGCTTGTATAAAGCACGACCAAACGAAGATCTCACTAAGCTGCGACATCGAATTTTCTTGGAAAAAGTATCTTCGTCAAATACTACGGCGTTTGTTAAGCCTGAAAGGCTTCCGCCAAACTGCAGCTTCATTCCCCTCCCAGCGAGTGCGCCTCCAGGTATCCCGTTGGAAAGGGGAACCAGCTGACCTCGACCCGGTTGACTGGGGTTGGGTCCTCAGAGACCATAAATACTCACCTGTGATGACCGATTTGTTGCCCGTACCTCAGAATCTTTTGAGTGTCGTGAGATGCAACTGTAAGACAGGCTGCGAGAACTCGCGATGCAGCTGCAAGAAAAATGGATTAGCGTGTACGTTCGCGTGCGGAGAATGTCAGGATATCAACTGTTTGAACAGGGACAATGAGATTGTTGAAGACGAGGAGCTCGACTAGTGACATCAATGCTGTGTTTTTCAAGTCAACTCTACTGCCTTAAAAAGTGCAGATTTTACCTATAGTTACTGAAGTTCTTTTTTTAGTTTTTTATTCAACGATATTGCCTTCGAAAGTACAAATTTTACCTATAACAGCTGAAGTTTT
>NW_028299730.1:0-2000 GCF_049724085.1 Artemia sp. Qi Xiang Cuo
TGTTGTGGCGTTGGTTTTTGGTTTCTGAGCTTTCAGTTTAATTCTTACTCCGGCTATCAGCAAGATGTGATCTGAATTCACGGCCGCTCCTTGAAATCCCCTCACGTCGAGCAGGCTACTTCTCCAGCGTCTTGATATGAGGAAATGATCGATTCGGTTTTTTGTCCAGCCGTCGGGGGACACCCACGAATACTTGTGAATCGTTTTATGTTCGAACAGACTGCCACCTATCACCAACTCCTTACTTAGGGCATATTCAATTAGGAGTGTACTGTTTCTATTCGTTTATCCGATGCCATGCGGGCCCACTACTTAAGGGCAGTACTGACAATATGCACCAACTTTAGCAATTAGATTACCAAAAACACAGATTATATCGTGCCTGGGAACGTCTTTGGTTGCAAATTGTAGCATGTTGTAGAAAGCATCTTTTTCCTCATCATCAGCTTCGTTGGTCGGGGCATAGCAGGCGATGATGGTCATTTTGTATCATTAGATACGAAACGAGCTATCAATATACGTTCGATAACTGGTGTCCAGTTCGCCATTGCTTTGAGTGCAAGTGGTGACATCATAATTCCTACACCAGCGTGGTGGACGGCAGGATGTCCGCTAAATGCCATAGTATACCCATCATGAAATTTCTCTAATCCATTTCGAGTCCACCTTATTTCAATGAGAACGAATATATCGAAGAGGTATTATGTCCTCTTTAATAACGTCTTCTGTCATGGATATCTGGTTCATCGTCCTCACATTCCCAAAACATATCATTATGTGTTGTTTCGCAGGCAAAAATCGGTTCTGGGGGCATGCAGGGGTCGTTATCTGGGGGGGTGGGGGGTGATGAAGTCGAGGCTGGTAGATGCGTTTTAGTTGCAGGTGCTTTCCCCTGAGGGTTGCCCCTTGGGGTCCCAGGTGTGGGTTGCAAACCCACAGCCCAACCCTTCTCATTTAACGGACTTTGGACCGTCATGCTCCCCCTACCTCATTGAGGCCAGGTTCCTTACATGGTTGAGTTGAAACTGGGAAGATGTTCTTTTCTCTATATGTATATATATATATATATATATATATATATATATATCCAAATTTAAGGCAAAAAGATCATCTTCAAGAAAAACAAGCATAATATAAAAACTAACTTACAAAAAAATTAAAACTAGCTTAAGGAATAAATAATTTCGACATCCAAAAACGAAAATTTTCCAAACTGTAATCCTGTAAATTTTGTTTAAGTTCAAAAGATTCTTGTTTTTATAATTTTATCAGCATCTAAACAGAAAAATCCTGAGCTATCCCTGTAGTTAGGCAACTCATGGCTATTGACACTTTCGAAATAATTTGTGTAAAGTCATTGGTTTAGTCTTTTTTCGAATACATTAATTGCAATATTCTGTTTGTACGATTTTAACTATTTTCGGTCATGTAAATACTGGAGACTTATTTGTTACAATTCTTTGGCTCGTGCATATTGGGTTTTGCGTTGGGGTGTATCTCATAGATTCTGTCGGTTTTTTCAACTGGCGTTCTTCTATAGACTTGCCTGGCTCCCGGTTCCGTTTTTCAAGTTCCAGCTCAATTAATAAAGGCCTTTTATTTTCCATACAAAACTGTTCCCACTCTTTAGGTACCAATGGTTCGAACTCCGTCATAGTGTATACACTTTGCCTTCTCAACAATTATTTCTTTGAACAATTCCATTGTGAGAACGCAAACTTTATTCAAATATGAAAGGAAAAGCTAAATACAGTAAATTGAAAATTGCCATTTATCTGCATAAGTATCAGTAGATAATGACACAGAGACGAAAAGAAAAATATTTACTGACATTTTGAATGCACAACAAAGAAAAGGACAATAAACAAAGGAATATGAAGTGTTTTAAATTTGTTTTAATTTAAAATGGCATTGGTTTAGAGGGAGTTGGAAAGTTTAAAACGCCTTTGGAAACAATTACAACAAACGGAAATCATATGTGATAACGATAATATAAATAT
>NW_028299731.1:0-2000 GCF_049724085.1 Artemia sp. Qi Xiang Cuo
ATGGATGATTTATGGTTTTTGTCAGTGAGAATTTGAAAAAACAGGAATTTTGTCACATTTATGTCTGTTTTTATGGTTTTTGTCAGTGAGAATTTGAAAAACAGGAACTTTCTCACATTTTTGTATTTTTTTAAGTTTTTTGTCAGTGATAATTTGAAAAAACAGGAACTTTTTCACTGAGAAAACCATAAACCACGTGGTATAGTCACGAGTCAGAACACCTGTGCTGTCGACCTTAATTCACCTATCGTGAATCAATAATTCCCCTTAGAAACAACAAATTAATTTCCCATTTCTTGACAGATCAATCAATCAATGACATCATCTGTCAGACTTTAAAGATTTTCGCCTAGAAACATTTCTCCAGGAATAGATCCAAATCATTAATGTCTTTGCCTCGGGAACAGTTCTACTGGTCTAACTCCAAAGGATATTAATAACCACCGGCCATGGAAACAATTAGACAAGACGCATCTTAGCAATGAATTGTATTAGCGCGCGAAAAGGTTTATTATTAATTTGAAATGTGTCAGCACAGAAATGCCAATAACAAAGGAACACGCTGAATTTACGTTTAGGGATTATTTGGGCGAAACTGTTTTAGACAGGTTATGGAACTATTTCTGCGAAACAGATAGAGACATTTTAAAAGAAGATTTTTGAAGAGATTTTAGAAGAGAATTTGAGTGTGGTCGTTATAATACACAAGTTTCATTTGAACAGTGTTGTGAGGTCCTCTAACCCAACCCCAAAGGGTTCCAATCCTCCTACCCCCACCCCGAAGGAAGCCCCCGGTCCTCAAAGCCCCCCAAACTCCCAAAGGCCCTCCACCGGGCCCCCAAAGGCCCACCCAGACCCCCAAAGGCCATCCCCAGGCGCCAAATGTCCCCCAGGCTCCCAACTGTCCCCCCGGACACTCAAAGGCCCCCCAAGCTCCCAAAGGGCCACCGGCACCCCAAAGGCCCACCCAGACCCCCAAATGCCATCCCCGGGCCCCCCAAAGGCACATCGAGCTCCCAAAGGACCAACGGGGTCCCAAAGGCCCTCCACCGGTCCCCAAATGTCCCCCAGGCACCCAAAGGCCCCCCCGGCTCCCAAAAGCCCACCCAGACCCCCAAATGCCAACCCCGGACCCCAAAACCCAGCCCCCCGTCCCCAAACGTCCCCCCTAGCTCCCCAAGGACCACCCACCCTCAATGGACCCACAGACCCTCAAAGGATCTCCCCGAGCATCCGTCTTTCGTTGATGTGTGTTGTCTGAAACCTATGATTTGGGAGGTGTAGTTTGCTACTTCAGGCTTTTCTGAGCTAAGGTTTCCTAGTATTTCCTAGGTGAATTTTGTCTGAAACCAATAGTTTGGGATGAGTAGTTTGCTATTTCAGGCTTTTATGAGCTAGGTTTCTTAGCCTTTCGTTGATGTGTGTTGAGTGAAACTTATGATTTTGGATTTGTAGTTTGTTTTTTTTGACTTTTCTGAGTTGGATTTATTAGTCTTTCATAGGTGAGTGGTGTCTGAAACCTATGATTTGGGATGTGTAGTTTGCTATTTTCGACTTTTCTGAGCTGGATTTCTTAGCCTTTCATAGGTATGCGTTGTCAGGAAATTATGATTTGGGATGTATAGTTTGCTATTTCAGGCTTTTCTGAGCTAAGGTTTTCTAGTATTTCGTAGGTGAATGTTGTCTGAAACCAATAGTTTGTGATGAATAGTTTGCTATTTTTGACTTTTCTGAGCTAGGTTTCTTAGTCTTTCATTGGTGTGTGTTGACTGAAACCGATGATTTGGGATATGTAGTTGGCTATTTTTAACTTTTCTGAGCTTGATTTCTTAGTCTTTCATAGGCGTGTGTTCTATGAAACCTATGATTTGGGATGTGTGGATTGCTACTTTTGACTTTTCTGAGCTGGATTTCTTAGCCTTTCATAGGTGTTTGTTGTCTGAAACCTATAGTTTGGGATGACTAGTTTGCTATTTTTGACTTTTCTGAGCTAGGTTTCT
>NW_028299733.1:0-3000 GCF_049724085.1 Artemia sp. Qi Xiang Cuo
AAAGTGATGAAATGATTTTCCCATTCACCGACAAATAATTAATTGGAAATTAATTTAACATGGACAATTTATGATGCACTAGTTTATATTTGCACTAAATAGCTCATTTGATCTAAAAAGGAGATACTCCGTAGTAACTATATTGTTATGTTTTTTATATTTCATTTTATTTTACAATATATTTGGTCAGGTTGGTCCTAAAACTTACAAAATAATAAAATGAAATACATCATTAAACTTTCAACAAATGACAATTAGTAAATACGGCGGATACCAAATGGCTAAAACAGCCTTACATTTTGTTTTTGTTAGAATACTTTGCTAACTGTTTGATAGCATGCTGAGGACAGATATGCTGCCTTCAGCCGACACTTGAGGTCAAGTAGTGACCCTTTCAATGAGGCAAAAGAACGAATCCACGCGATTACATAAAAATATTGTTGGTAATTCAAAAATTAGCTCAAGAAGAGTAGGAAAAACACTTAAATTAATACCAAAAAGGACTCGAAGAGCTATTCAATTGGAATGATCAAACGCTGAGGTTACAAATGTTAATAATACCATGTTCACTGTTGAATTTTTTTGTCAGGGCAACACGAAAAGTAGACAACGAAGCATTAGGCTTTCTCAATGTGAATTAATCAACCTAACAGTTGAACAGAATAACAGTAATGTTGTTACTAGTAGCTTAGGAAATGAAAAGATTTTTAGAAATCTAGTTGCTTATCCAATGGACGAACATGATGTCAAAAGTCATGTGTTGGGTAAATATTTTCCGAACGATTGGCAAATTAACTGACAAATCAAAAGGCGTTGGGATAGCAGAAAGTCTGTGTCTAAAACTTATGCTGATGTCACTTGAACCAAACACAGCAATGAAACAGCAGTACAATGTGGTATCTGCTTAGTGACTGTTGAACATATGAAAGCTTTAAATAAGAAAGTTATATCAACCATTTTTGGTCACTTATTCTGTGACCAATGTCTGCCAACCGTAAGTATAAGGTCCAGAGCTTGTCCTACATGTAGAAAAAGTCTCAATTGGTCATTTAATCGTCAGTTATTTATTTAAAATTCATTTTGGCTATAGTATCATTTCTTTGAGTAGGAAAAATATGTTAATGAACCAGTGATCAGTCCTTTGTGCAAATGTACAGTGTCCAATTCTATATGTAAACGTACTAGTGTCCAGTTCTATATGTAAATGTACCAGGGTTCACTTCTAAATATAAATATACCAGTGTTCAGCTCTATATGTAAATGTACCAGTGTTCAGTTGTATATGTAAGTGTACCAGTGTTCAGTTCTATATTTAAATGTACCAGTGTTCAGCTCTATATGTTAATATACTTGTATTCAGTTCAACATGAACCAGTGTTCAGTTTTTTATGTAAATGTACCAGTGTTCAGTTCTATATGTAAATTAAATAAAAAAACTAGTTTTTTAAACTGAAAGTAAGGAGCGACATTAAAACTTAAAACGAAGAGAAATTATTCAGTATATGAAAGGGGATGTCCCCTCGTCAACGCCTCGCTCTTTACGCTAAAGTTTGACTTGCCCACAACCTTATTTTTTTAAACAATAAAAAACTTTAGCGTAAAGAGTGAGGCGTTGAGGAGGGGACATCCCTTTTTGTATACGGAATAATTTCTGTTCATTTTAAGTTTTAATGTCGCTCCTTACTTTCAGTTTAAAAAACTTGTTCTTTTATTTAATTTCTGATCGTTTTTTAGTTAATGCAGCTTTTATTTTGGCTCACAGTCATTGAACAATTAAAACAATATTTGTATTTTATTTTTACTTTTCTTTTGCTAAATGGCTTTCTCTAAATTCTGGCTTTCTCTGGTTATGTCGTAATTTACAAATGAACTTGGGTAACGAACTTCTATATTTGTATATTTGTATTACGTATATTATGGGGTTCACCCCCTTGTCATTACCTCCATCTTACGTTAAATTCAAATCGTGTTCCAATTCTTTAAGAATGACTCCTTAATCACAAAGGACGTTAATTATAATAAATATCTCTGATGAAAGTACAAAAATATTTTTTCCCTTGTGAATCAGACGAAATTTGGAAAAAAGGGGCGTGGGAGGGGACCAAGTTACCCTCCAGCATTTTTGGTCTTTGAAAAGGGCACTATAACTTTTAATTTCCTTTCGAATGAGCTCTCTCTTGATGTTGTAGGAACACAGGGTCGGTACGATTACCTCTTAAAAAATAATAATAAACACGCATCCGTGATCTCTTCTGGCAAAAAATACAAAGTTGCACATTTTTGCAGATATGAGCTTGAAACCAATGTAATAGGGTTTTCTGCTACGCTGAATCTGACGGTGTGATTTTCATTATCATTCGTTCACTTGTAGGGGAGCCTTTGATGAGTAATACTAAACTTAATAAAATTTATATATTTAGAATCAGCAATATAAGCCCATTCCTTTGGTACATTTATTGACATGGAAATTCCGTTTTTTAAAGTTTCGATTACTATTGAGCCGTATCGCTCAATAGTAATCTTTTTACGTATATGAGAGGGTTCTCCCCTCAGTCAATACCACGCTCTTTACGCTAAAGTTAAAATTTTGTTTAAATCACAAACCAGTAGAAAGGACCCTAAAATTTCCCGGGACTCACCCCTGCTGCCACCTACAACTTTTTTTTAACTCCAAATATGGGCATAGCCTCCCTAGGGAGAACATGTGGTTAATGGGGTCAATGACCTGTTTGGTACGGAGGGGCCATAGAATTCAAAAGATGGATACTACTAATGGCTATCTCAAAATTTGGATCAGGTGACTTTGGGAAAACAATGAGCGTGGGAGGGGGCCTAGTTGCGCTCCATTGTTTTCTTGGTCACTTAAAAAGGGCACTAGAACTTTTAATTTCCATTCCAATGAGCCCTCCCACGATTTTCTAGGACCACTGGGTCGATACGATCACCCCTGGGAAAAAAAAATGAACACGCACCCGTGATCTTTCTTCTGGCAAAAAATGC
>NW_028299734.1:0-5000 GCF_049724085.1 Artemia sp. Qi Xiang Cuo
GAATTTGTCTTTGTTGGTTTGAATGTCTAAAGTGTCTGTCTTTCTCTGTTTGTGTGTCTGATTCTATTTGTTTGCATGTCTAGGTTGATGTTTGCAAGTCCAAGAATTTTTCTTGGTTGGTTTGAATGTCTAAAGTGCCAGTTTTTCTCTTTTTGCGTGTCTGAATCTATTTGTTAGCATGTCTGGGTTTGTGTTTACTAGTCCGAGGATTTGTCTTTGTTGGTTTGAATTTCTAAAGTGTCTGTCTTTCTCTGTTTGTGGGTCTGACTCTATTTTTTGGCTTGTCTAGGTTGTTGTTTGCATGTCCGAGTATTTGTCTTTGTTGGTTTTAATGTCTAAAGTGTCTGTCTTTCTTTGTTTGGGTTTCTGATTCTATTTGTTTGCAAGTCTGGGTTGGTGTATGCAAGTCCAAGAATTTGTCTTTGTTGGTTTGAATGTCTAAAGTGTCTGTCTTTCTCTGCTTGTGTGTCTGATTCTATTTCTTTGCATGTCTGGGTTGGTGTTTGCAAGTCCAAGAATTTGTCTTTGTTGGTTTGAATGTCTAAAGTTTCTTTCTTTCTCTGTTTGTGTGTCTGATTCTATTTGTTTGCATGTCTGGGTTGGTGTTTGCAAGTCCAAGAATTTGTCTTTGTTGGTTTGAATGACTAAAGTGTCTGTCCTTCTCTGTTTGTGTGTCTGATTCTATTTGTTTGCATATCTGGGTTGGCGTTTGCAAGTCCAGGAATTTGTCTTTATTGGTTGGAATGTCTAAAGTGTCTGTCTGTCTCTATTTTTATTTCTGATTCAATTTGTTTGCATGTCTGGGTTGGTGTATGCAAGTCCAAGAATTTGTATTTGTTGGCTGGAATGTCTAAAGTGTCTGTCTTTCTCTGTTTGTGTGCCTGATTCTATTTGTTTGCATGTCTGGGTTGGTGTTTGCAAGTCCAAATATTTGTCTTTGTTGGTTTGAATGTCTAAAGTGTCTGTCTTTCTTTGTTTGTGTGCATGATTCTATTTGTTTGCATGTCTGGGTTGGTGTTTGCAAGTCCAAGTATTTGTCTTTGTTGGTTTGAATGTCTAAAGTGTCTGTCTTTCTCTGTTTGTGTGTCTGATTCTATTTGTTTGCATGTATGGGTTTGTGTTTGCAAGTCCAAGAATCTGTCTTTTGTTGGTTTGAATGTCTAAAGTTTCTGTCTTTCTCTGTTTTTCTGTCTGATTCTATTTGTTTGTATGTCTGGGTTGGTGTTTGCAAGTCCAAGTATTTGTCTTTTTTGGTTTGAATTTTCTAAAGTATCTGTCTTTCTCTGTTTGTGTGTCTGATTTTATTTGTTTGCATGTCCGAGTTGGTGTTTGCAAGTCCAATAATTTTTCTTTGTTGGTTTGAATGTCTAAAGTGTCTGTCTTTCTCTGTTTGTGTGTCTTAGTCTATTGTTTGTATGTCTGGGTTGATGTTTGCAAGTCCAAGTATTTGTCTTTGTTGGTTTGAATGTCTAAAGTGTCTGCCTTTCTCTGTTTGTGTGTCTGATTCTATTTGTTTGCATATCTGGGTTGATGTTTGCAAGCCCAAGAAATTGTCTTTGTTGGTTTGAATGTCTAAAGTGTCTGTCTTTCTCTGTTTGGGTGTTTTATTGTATTCGTTTGCATGTCTGGGTTGGTGTTTGCAAGTCCAAGAATTTGTCTTTGTTGGTTTGAATGCCTAAAGTGTCTGTCTTTTTCTGTTTGTGTGTCTGATTCCATTTGTTTGCATGTCTGGATTGGTGTTTGCAAGTCTAAGAATTTGTCTTTGTTGGTTTGAATGTCTAAAGTGTCCGTCTTTCTCTGTTTGTGTGTCTGATTCTATTTGTTTGCATGTCTGGGTCGGTGTTTGCAAGTCCAAGAATTTGTCTTTATTGGTTTGAATGTCTAAACTGTCTGTCTTTCTCTGTTTGTGTGTCTGATTCTATTTTTTTGCATGTCAGGGTTGGTGTTTGCAAGTCCAAGAATTTGTCTTTGTCGGTTTGAATGTCTAAGGTGTCTGTCTTTCACTGTTTTTGTGTTTGATTCTATTTGTTTGCATGTTTGGGTTGGTGTTTGCGAGTCCAAGAATTTGTCTTTGTTGATTTGAATGTCTAAGGTGTCTGTCTTTCTCTGTTTGTGTGTCTGATTCTATTTGTTGACATATCTGGGCTGGTGTTTGCAAGTCCAAGAATTTGTCTTTGTTGGTTTGAATGTCTAAAGTGTCTGTCTTTCTCCGTTTGTGTGTCAGATTCTATTTTTTTGCATGTCTGGGTTGATGTTTGCAAGTCCAAGAATTTTTCTTTGTTGGTTTGAATGTCTAAAGTGTCTGTCTTTCTCTGTTTGACTGTCTGATTCTATTTGTTTGCATGTCTGGGTTGGTGTTTGCAAGTCCAAGAATTTGTCTTTGTTGGTTTGAACGTCTAAAGTGTCTTTCGTTCTCTGTTTTTGTATCTGATTCTATTTGTTTGCATGTCTGTGTTGGTGTTTGCAAGTCCAAGTATTTGTCTTTGTTGGTTTGAATGTCTAAAGTGTCTGCCTTTCTCTCTTTTGTGTCTGATTCTATTTGTTTGCATATCTGGGTTGATGTTTGCAAGCCCAAGAAATTGTCTTTGTTGGTTTGAATGCCTAAAGTGTCTGTCTTTTTCTGTTTGTGTGTGTGATTCCATTTGTTTGCATGTCTGGGTTGGTGTTTGCAAGTCCAAGAATTTGTCTTTGTTGGTTTGAATGCCTAAAGTGTCTGTCTTTTTCTGTTTGTGTGTCTGATTCTATTTGTTTGCATGTTGGGTTAGTGTTTGCAAGTCTAAGTATTTGTCTTTGTTGGTTTGAATGTCTAAAGTGTCTGTCTTTTTCTGTTTGTGTGTCTGATTCTATTTGTTTGCCTGTCTGGGTCGGTGTTTGCAAGTCCAAGTATTTGTCTTTATTGATTTGAATGTTTAAACTGTCTTTCTTTCTCTGTTTGTGTGTCTGATTCTATTTTTTTTGCATGTCGGGGTTAGTGTTTACAAGTCCAAGTATTTGTCTTTGTTGGTTTGAATGTCTAAAGTGTCTGTCTTTCACTGTTTGTGTGTTTGATTATATTTGTTTGCATGTTTGGGTTGGTGTTTGCGAGTCCAAGAATTTGTCTTTGTTGGTTTGAGTGTCTAAGGTGTCTGTCTTTCTCTGTTTGTGTGTCTGATTCTATTTGTTGACATGTCTGGGTTGGTGTTTGCAAGTCCAAGCATTTGTCATTGTTGGTTTGAATGTCTAAAGTGTCTTTCTTTCTGTGTTTGCGTGTTTGATTCTATTTGTTTGCATATCTAGGCTGGGGTTTGCAAGTCCAAGAATTTGTCTTTGTTGGTTTGAATGTCTAAAGTGTCTGTCTTTCTCTGTTTGTGTGTCAGATTCTATTTGTTTGCATGTCTGGGTTGATGTTTGCAAGTCCAAGAATTTGTCTTTGTTGGTTTCAATGTCTAAAGTGTCTGTCTTTCTCTGTTAGCCTGTATGATTCTATTTGTCTGCATGTCTGGGTTGGTGTTTGCAAGTCCAAGAATTTTTCTTTGTTGGTTTGAATGTCTAAAGTGTCTATCTTTCTCTGTTTGGGTGTTTGATTCTATTTGTTTGCATGTCTGGGTTGGTGTTTGCAAGTCCAAGAATTCATCTTTGTTGGTTTAGTGTCTGTTTTTCTCTGTTTGGGTGTTTGATTATATTTGTTTGCATGTCTGGGTTGATGTTTGCATGTCCAAGAATTTTTCTTTGTTGGTTTGAATGTCTAAAGTGTCGGTCTTTCTCTGTTTGTGTGTATGATTCTATTTGTTTGCATGTCTGGGTTGATGTTTGCAAGTCCAAGAATTTTTCTTTGTTGGTTTGAATGTCTAAAGTGTCTGTCTTTCTCTGTCTGTGTGTCTGATTCTATCTGTTTGAATGTCTGGGTTGGTGTTTGCAAGTCCAAGAATTTTTTCTTTGTTGGTTTGAATGTCTAATGTCTGGGTTGGTGTTTGCAAGTCCAAGAATTTGTCTTTCTTGGTTGGAATGTCTAAAGTGTCTGTCTTTCTCTGTTTATGTGTCTGATTCTATTTGGTTGCATGTCTGGGTTGGTGGTTGCAAGTCCAAGAATTTGTCTTTGATGATTTGATTGTCTGTCATTCTCTGTTTGTGTGTCTGATTCTATTTGTTTGCATGTCTGGGTTGGTGTTTGCAAGTCCAAGAATTAGTCTTTGTTGGTTTGAATGTCTAAAGTGTCTGTCTTTCTCTGTTTGTGTGTCTGATTCTATTTGTTTGCATGTCTGGGTTGGTGTTTGCAAGTCCAAGAATTTGTCTTTAATGATTTGAATGTCTAAAGTGTCTGTCTTTCTCTGTTTATTTGTCTGATTCTATTTGTTTGCATGTCTGGGTTGGTGTTTGCAAGTCCAAGAATTTTTCTTTGTTGGTTTGAATGTCTAAAGTGTCTGTCTTTTTATGTTTGTGTGTCTGATTCCATTTGTCTGCATGTCTGGGTTGATATTTGCAAATCCAGCTATTTGTCTTGGTTGGTTCTAATGTCTAAAGTGTCTATCGTTCTCTGTGTGTGTGTCAGATTCTATTTGTTTACATGTCTCGGTTGGTATTTGCACGCCCAAGAATTCGTCTTTGTTTTTTTTAATGTCTAAAGTTTCTGTCTTTCTCTGTTTTTGTGTCTGATTCTATTTGTTTGTATGTCTGGGTTGGTGTTTGCAAGTTCAAGTATTTGTCTTTGTTGGTTTGAATGCCTAAAGTGTCTGTCTTTCTCTGTTTCTGTGTTTGATTCTATTTGTTTGCATGTCAGGGCTGGTTTTTGCAAGTCCAAGTATTCGTCTTTGCTGCTTTGAATATCGGATATGTCTCTCCTTCACTGTTTATGTTTCTGATTATATTTTGTTATATGTCTGGACTGATGTTTGCAATTTTAATAATTTGTTTCTTTTTTGAGTTGAATGAATATAGTGTGTATCTGTTTGGGATTATGGGTCTGTTTCTGTTTTTTTGGATGTCTGCGCTGTTTTTTGCAAGTCCAAGAATTTTCCTTTGTT
>NW_028299735.1:0-3000 GCF_049724085.1 Artemia sp. Qi Xiang Cuo
ACCCATAATTTACCCAACACATCTAATCAAAGTTTTGAGACAACCATTTTGTTCAAAATAGTTGAAAGGTCCAGAAATTATGTCATTGAGGATGCTAACCCCCCATTGCCCTCAGGACAAGGGTCAAAAATTACACCCTGGGGGCATAAAAGCTTTTTTATAGAGAGAATGGTCGTATTAACTTCGGAGGGGGCTCATTGGACTGGTAATCAGAAGCTCTAGTGCCGTTTTTAAAAGGCAAAGTGATTGGAGGGCAGCTATTCCCCCCCCCCCCCACACATTTCGTATTTTCCCCCAATGTATCTGATAGAAATTATGAGATAACTGTAAGGGGGGGTCTTCTCATGGTGATGACTCCAGGCCCAAACTCAGCCATGAAACCCAAGTACCCCTAAATAAGCCTCGAATAAAAGAAATGTACCAAGTGAGAGAGATATATTGACAAAATCCTAACATAGTGATGAAATATACAAGACATCACAGATATAAGGAAAACTTAGATTTTATTATTAAAGAAGAGGACTTTTTAGTTAATAGTTATGGTTTTCTCATGGTAAATCAAGATTCAACAATATTATTCACAATCAAAGATCAATTCTTGTTCATATAATTGCTAGAAGTGAAATTTATTATTATTAAAGAAAAGCAAGCATTATAACTAATATATTAAGGCTAATATGTTCCTTCTTAGAAGAATTCAATAATAATATTAAAGAATGGGATATACCCATTTACTAGGATTTTAACATAATAAAATTAAGAAAGAGCAAGGATCACATTAGACTTACATTCTACATGCATATCAGAAGCTTGAGAAAAGCCATAGCCCCCACTGACTTCTATCGTTAGTATCACGCTATATAAAAGGATATGTTCTGTAAAACAAACGTATCTAAATTCAATCCTTCTAAGAAAGGGTATGTATTGCAAAATAAGAAAACTGCATTAAAAGGAGAAATGGTTACGAAATAAATTCATCGGAAAAATACTTTGAATGAATATCGGCTTAAGCTGGATTCGACTAAATCCATTGTAGCTTGATATTAATTCTAAAAATAAAAAGACACTCCTTACAAATCCAACCTTGTAATATAAGATTGCGTAAAAGTTTTTAAAGATACTATTGTGCTGATATCTTCGAATAACTATAGAAAACTATTATGGTCGTCCCACTCAATGGCGCTGGCCTTTACAAGGATAAATCACGAGACAAGAAAACAGAGAAACACAGAATTAAATACATACTTGGTATACAGCAATAGAAAATTAATTGAATTTTAGGCTGCAACGCTATTGAATGAGTAAGTGACCAAGAAAATTGTAAGAATATTAATATACAGAAGCTTATCAGCTGAAGGTAGCTTCTGTTCGCTAGCCTTTAAAGATTTAATAGTATTTTATCATTTGCGGTACTGGGTCTATTTTCCTCACATCTACGATCGTGCCTTATCGTGTCAATAAATAACGTATAACTTTTTTACAGCACGATTCTTTTTTCTTTTTTTGAAGGCCATTGAACAGAATAAGGACAACAAACAACTATTATTTTTCTCATAAATAAAAGGTTTTAGAAGGTCGATTATTATTTAAAGGTAAATATTCTTCTTATTAATTTATATATAAATATTTTTTTCTCTTAATTACTACATACATTATTGTTATATCAATTGGTGCTTAAAAGTTAATAAAAACTCAGTAACTAGGGAAGAATCACACATAACCCAAACATCAAGCTAAAACATAACCAAACCATCTATCACAACTAAATCCGTAACCGTCTTTCTAAGTTAAGTACTAACTACATCTATTCCGTTGGGGCTAAGGGCAAAAGAAGAAAGCAAGAAAAGATCAATTCTAATGAATTGCAATTTTGTATTTTCATTCAGTGACCATTGTACTCAGTTGACCAGTTCACTCTTAATTTGGAATCAAACTTCTCGTCTTATGAATATGTGGTTCCCTAATAATATTGGAATCCTTTTGCTAAATTACCATAATTAATTGAATCCCTTTAATTTTTCTTCGTCTTCACTGCTTGCCTGTACGTTTATGCTTTTTTTTATTTATAAAAATAAGACTAACCGCAATAATAAAATTGAAACAGTCAAATAATATTTGGATATTGCTCAATTTGGTACCCTCATAAAGGAATTGTTGGTTGGTGGAGTATGAGAATAGATAGTTTCCTTTTCCTCGGTTCCAGTTCACTATAACAGGATTAGTTGGTTGCTCAAGCTTGGTATGCTATAATTAATTTCTCCTTAAGTAATTTCCCTACCTCGGGAAAGTGATAAACCGGAAGCTTCAGCCCTTGGGCAAGCTTCTAATGTTAATACAGGAGCTACGCCAGCTCCAGTATTCCAACATATAGCTTATAGTATTATCAATTGTCCATTATAAAAAAAAAGTTCGTTCAACCGCAACATATGTCTAGTTGGTTTAAAGATCTTCAGACAGTTTGTAGATTAATAGGATTAGAAGAATCAGTTATTATCAAGAGGTACGCTTCCTTAATGTCTGATGAACCGTATAGCTTGTATTTAGAAAAATATGTGACCGCTAACATTTTTCTGGGCTAAAAGAATCCCTGTGCTCTGCTTTTATTAATAAAATTTCACCGACCGAAAACATTTAACATATTATGCAGGTTAGCCATGAAAATAATGAGCCGGTCGTAGGATTTTTTCATGTGTATTAATGCAGAATTTGAGAGCTACTCTTCTTTAGTTAAAAATGTTCCGGGGAGTACATGCCTCCTTTCAGGTATTGATTTATTTAAATAACAGGCCTTTGAACAAAAATTACATGAGATTATCAGAAGATTTATTCACAAAAAACAAGATTGCGCAGATATTTCACAAATATTTCAAAATGATAGATTGTTAAATAAGACAGTTAGTCTTTTCGGGGATTTTTGGTAGATGGCAATTGCCTTTCGCCGTAACCCTAGGGTTCACAAATATGGAAGGACTAGACAGTCCCGTTCACTTTCGTGAAAGG
>NW_028299736.1:0-5000 GCF_049724085.1 Artemia sp. Qi Xiang Cuo
CTTGTATAAGTAAAGTAGATTTGTCTAATATTTGTTCAATAAAAGTTTAACATGAATGGGAAATTATATTTTTTATATACCCAAAAATATCGTAGGAATTTGCCAGTGAGAAATGGGTTGAATTTGTTTACTTTTTAAGTTTCTTTTGGAAGAGATTAAACTTTGTTAAGATTATTTGCTAATGGTTTCTTTTTTCAATTTGAAGTGTTTCTTTTAAAAGAATCTTTTCATAGGTGACGTTGAGTGACACGACTCAATAGTAATCGAAACTCTACAAAACAATATCCCTACTTCAGAAGTTTCAAGCTCCTATCTTAAAAAATGTGGAATTAATTCCTTGAAGTAATTGATACTTAATGGAGAAAAAGGTGAAAATTATAGGTTTTATGAAATTGATCATAAGTCTTAAATTATTCTATCAGATACATTGGCACTTTAAGATGAAATTTGACCCGCGTATGCTTGTGGGTATTAAGCGTTTACAAAACTCCTGGTTAATACAAAAAATCGCGAAGACTAAAAAGTTCAACTTCCATTCTAAATTTTCTCAATGAAAATGAAATAAGTTATTGATCAATTCTATTTTCCCAAAATAATATCAAATTTTCCACTTCAGTTTAAAAAAATTCTGGTTAGTCTGAACTTGATTGTCTGAATTTTTTATTTTATTTTTTTGAGGGGGGGGATACACGATTGGCTGAAACAAAAGCAGAACTTTTAAAATCACAACAACTGAAGATCAGTAAATAATTCAATTGTTTTTTTTTTTTGTTTTTTTTTTAGCTTACAGCTGATAGAACATCACCAATTATACTTTAGCTACTTTTGGCCATATTGGAAAGGGGTTAGCTTAGGAATAAACTGACAATGCACATTAACTTATATTTTTCAGTAAAGTGCAAATTTTGTTCTGGTCTTGGGAAGGCATAGGGGTTTCGCGCCCAACTTATGTTAATTTCTGCTCGTTTTGAGTCTGACTCGGTTAATTAGAAACCACTGTTTGCAATCCATTTCACCGTTGAGAGGAACTGTTTGACTATTTTCTTTTATCATCGATCTTGCGTGGCTTACAGCTGATAGAACATTACCAATTCTACTTTAAATACTTTTGGCTATCTTGGAAAGGGGTTAGGCTAGGAAAATGAAACTTTCAGGAATGAGTATACAGGCTAAACAGTTCATTATTAAAAAAAAAGATAGTTTCATTTTTTAAGGTTAATTTAGCTACTTTTGGCTATCTTGGAAAGGGGTTAGGTTAGGAAAATGAAACTTTCAGGAATGGGTCTACAGGCTAAACAATTCCTGATAAAAAAGATAGTTTCATTTTTTAAGGTTAATTTAGAAGAGGTTATGTGCGCTGAAGCTTAGAATAGTAGCGGACATCCTACTGTAGGGTTCATTTAATTTTCTTTCAACAAACTAGAGTTTACAGTCAAAAACCCTTATTAGCTCAGATTTTACGGAAATAGTTTATTTTTTCGATCCAAAAATGAACTTAAGTTTCACATTTGAACCAGAGAATTGTATTTTCCATAATCTTCTTGCAAAAAACTAGAGTTTCTGAAAAGATATAATAAAGCCTTAAAAAGTATTATAATGGAGGCTCAGAGCCATTGGAGCGCCGGGTGCCCTTTGGGAGCCCAGAGAACCTTTGAGGACCGGGGGTTTCCCTGGGGGTTGGGGGGGGGGGGATCGGAGCCCTTTGGGGTTGTGGTAAGGGACCTCACAACACCGTTCAAATGGAACTTGTGTATTATAACGACCACAGAGTAACTTCGATAATACATGGGTGGGGGTGGGGGGCTCGGCGTCCTTTGGGGGTGTGGTAGGGGACCTCACAACACTGTTCAAATGGAACTTGTGTATTATAACGACCACCGACCCCATGTAACTGAACCCCTGTATAACCGAAACCCCGTATAACTGAACCTCCGTGCTACTCGATCCCATTTAACTAATCCCCGTGTAGCTGAATCCGTATGTAACTGAACCCTCGTGCAAGTCAACCCTCGTGCAACTCAACTCCCTCAAAACACTTTTCAGCCATTTCTTGTTAATTTTTTTTATTTCTAAACTATTTAAAATTGACAACACTGTGAAAATCGTCACTTGTGTATTATACAATACACATTCATTGCATCTCCTCCAAAATACTTTTCGGTCATTTCTTGTTAAAATTATCCAATCGCTAATTACCCCTTTTTTTCTCCACCTTCAAATGTTCCTTTAGTCATTGCCCAGTTAACACTAAGATGTAAATTGAGTAATTCTCTCGCAATAACAAACCAAACCAGATTATACCCACTTAACCAGATCAAAAATGGCGGTCACACTAACTTGATTAGTAATTGGACTTTCAGTCCTACATTCACGGGTTTCTGCAAAGTGCTATAGAATTCATTGAAAAAATACCAGTTTAAAAAAAAAAAAAAAAATAAACATGTATCCATGAGTTTGACCTCCAAAAAATCGATGTCACAATAGAAAACCCGTCTCTTTGAAAGAGTGTAATGACCTGTAGAAATGTTTACCTACCAGAAAAACCTGTTTGGTACGGAGGGGCCATAGAAATGGTAGTTCCTACTCTACTATGAAGTAGCAATCCTACTTTCAGTTCTTTCCATCAAAATTGGTAAGTTTTGAAAAAGAAAACCTCAAGACAGAATTCTCATTTTTTGCACCTAAAATTGCTGAGGATCTGGAAGATGCAGCCAGACGGCATAATAGTAAAATATTGTAATGGCATGTCAATAAATTGAGAGGAAGTAGTCTATCCGGACTCGACCCAGTTAAAGATAGGAAAGGGGTGGCAATTAGTGATAAGGAAAAAAGTAAAGAGAGACGGGCCGAACATTTTGCGAGGAAGAATTAATGACAGTACTAAAAGGATATAAAAATAATAAGGCTCCAGGTGCTGATAGGGTAGTTAATGAGTTTTTTAAATATGATGGCTTTGAGGTTAGAAATAAGTTACTGAAGATTATGAATATGTTTTTTGAAAAAGGGGAACTACCAAATAATTTTAGGAAAACCTTAATAAAGACGCTTTATAAGAAAGGTGATAAGAGTGAGTGTGGTTATTATTAAGGCATTTGTCTGGTCACTGTAGATAGTAAATCGATCCATTATGTGATACTTTTTAGACCGATGGAAGCTGTAGACAAAGTCGAAAGAGAAGAACAGTGCGTTTCGAGAAAAGGTAGAGGATGCGTCGACCAAATTTTCACTCTTAGGTTAGTAATTGAGAAGTGCCTGAGTTGTCAAACGCCTTTGGTCCTTTGTTTTATAGATTATTAGCAAGCGTTCGAATATGATGATAGAAGAGCTTTAGTAAAGGTTTTATCCTTGTATGGCATACCAGACAAATACATTAAAGTGATTAGTGCTATGTACGAGAATAATACTGCTGTTGTTAAGGTAGGAAATGAGGTTAGCAGCTGGTATTGTATTAAATCAGGAGTTAAGCACGGCTGTGCTCTATCAGTAGTAGAAGGGCCTTATTGACTCCGAACATTACCACGTGGTTTATGGTTTTCTCACTGAGAATGAAAAAACAGGAATTTTCTCACTTGGAAAAACAGGAACTTTGTCACATTTATGTCTGTTTTCATGGATGGTTATGTGTGTTGATTGATGTATTTGATGTTTTTATGGATTTTGTCAGTGAGAATTTGAAAAACAGAAACTTTGTCCCGTTCATGGATTATTGAGTCTAATGGGGGCAGGTCAATGACACTTCCTTCTTGTTGTTGCTCGAGGCGAATGTTATGCCGTCCAGGAATTTGGAACACCTGTGCTGTCGACCTCAATTCACCTATCGTGAATCAATAATTCCCCTTAGAAACAACAAATTAATTCCCCTTTCTTGACAGATCAATCAACCAATGACATCATCTGTCAGACTTTAAAAATTTTCGCCTAGAAACGATTCTTCAGGAATAGATCCATGACATTAATGTCTTTGCCTCGGAAACAACTCTTTTGGTCGAACTCCAAAGGATATTAATAACCAAACGCCATGGAAACAATTCTCCGAGAAACATCTTAGCGAAGAATTGTTTTAGCGCGGGAATCAGGTTTCTTATTAATTTGAAATGCATTAGCGCAGAGATACCAAAAAAAAAGGAACACGCTGAATTACGTTAAGGGATTATTTGGGCGAAACTGTTTTAGACAGGTTATGGAATTATTTCGGCGAAACAGTTAGAGACATTTTAAAAGATGATTTTTGAAGAGATTTTTGAAGAGGATTTGAGGGTGAAACTCTGTGGTCGTTATAATACACAAGTTACATTTGAACAGTGTTGTGAGGTCCTCTACCCCAACCCCAAAGGGTTCCAATCCCTCTACCCCAATCCCGAAGGAAGCCACCGGTCATCAAAAGTCCACTGGGCTCCCAAAGGGCCCCCCGGCCCTCAAGGTTCCCCCAGACCCCCCCCCCCGGGCCCAAAGGGCCCCTCCCCCTTGGTCCCCCAAAGGGGCACCTCTCCCTCCCCTCCTCCTCCTCCCCTCCTCCTCCTCCCCCTCCTCCTCCTCCCTCCTCCTCCCCTCCTCCCCCTCCCCTCCTCCCCTCCCCTTCTCTCCCCCAGTTTTTATACTTTTTTTGTGCATTGAGACACAGAACGACCCCCTCCACCCGGCCCCTCCCCCCCCCTCCAAAGGTCTGATTTTCAAAGTTCATTTCGGTTTTCTTTAATTGAAATGCAAGAGTTGGAATATTTCAGTAGCGTTTGGTTGTGGTTTACCTTGTCACAGTTACATTCTCTTGATTTTTCAAAGTTCATTTTGAATTTCTTTCATTTAAATGCAAGAGTGAGAATATTTCAGTAGCGTTTTGTCGTGGTTTACCTTGACACAGTTACATTCCCTTGATTTTTCAAAGTTCATTTTCGATTTCCTTCGTTGAAATGCAAGAGTTGGAATATTTCAGTTGTGTTTTGTCGTGGTTTACCATGTCACAGTTACATTCCCTTGATTTTTCAAAGTTCATTTTCAATTTC
>NW_028299738.1:0-5000 GCF_049724085.1 Artemia sp. Qi Xiang Cuo
TTCATTTTAATTATTCAATGGAACATGATAGGATTTACATTACCTCACTCGTTGACACTGAACTGATTAATCTCAATGATAATCTGAGAGATATTCTTGGCTTTAAACAGAATATGATCAATGGGAAAAACGCTGGAACTGTTAGCGGGATGGATCAAGTTATTTTTGCTTATTATCCACCTGGTCTCACCTTGGACTCTTGCATGTTTCTCTACGCGTCCTTTGTGGAAACATCGAGAGTTGGTAATTCAAATGTCCCCCTCCTATGTGTTCTTGAACGAAAAACAACCCATGAACAAGTTCATCACTATAGTGTAAAATACCCTCAGCTTGTACTTATAAACACTTCGTATTTTGAGCTTTATCGCTTAACGTAAAGAAGTGACTTAGGTGATCCTCTTGCCATAAAAAAAGGTTTGGCCGTGATTTCATGCTATTTTTAACCTATTCGGCAACAACAACAACAACAACAACAAAATAGCTAATAGAAAAAATATATTTGCATGCCCTGTTATTGATTTCTGTGTTACTGCTCTCCAACCACGACAATTAGGTCATGGAATGGACTATTATAAAGACCGATCGTCAATTTTGGGCTACTGTTATGGAAGTTGGTTTTCTAAACTATTTCGTTCTGTAATACCGTTGGCTAAAAATATATTGTGCCGGTTTCTGTAGATTTTGCATCCTCTACGCTACACGATTGGGGGGATGGTAAAGATTTTAAAGAAAGTGTTTCAAAAAATCTCAGGTCCAGCGCACGATCCCTTGGCGAGCGATTGAAACAAAGTGGAAAAGGTTTTAAAAGGAGGAAAAACATCTCTTCACTCATCAGTCTCTACTCAGGTAAAAAGCAAAAGACATCATCATCACTCTTGTCAAAGAAAAGTAAGAAAAAGAAACCAAGAAGAAAAATTGTTAGATCGAAAAGGGATTTCTTTTCCTAGATGCCATATCTACCCCACAAGGAATCTCATCCCACTGTCACCACATCTCTAAGTCTTTTCAATGTAGAAAGTGTGAACGTAAGTCTGAGACATAGGTACTCTGACCAATTTTACCCAAAAACGCCTTTTTCTAAAGATATATATTTGTAGGTTTGTCCCAACAAAGACTACTTCATTGATATATTATTAACATTTATCGATTTAAAAGTTGCGGTGAGAAAAATTTCTGAAGATTCACCTCCCCCCAATTTCGATGATCTATCTTATGAGAATGGTTTACTAAACAATCTATTTAAACAAATATGTGTCTACATAAATGAAACATTGGTGAGCACCAGCAACAATCTATCAAACTATGCTAGTTACATACAATTTATGTTGATGACTCCAATAGCCTATAAGAAATTGAGAGGTCTGCCAATGGGCTATGACTTTATAACAAATTTGATACTGACGGTGAACTCACTTGGGCAGTGAGCAAGGAGTATCATTTAGTTGGTAGACTCAATCATGAAATATTCAATAATTCCCAATGGATGCCCCCAATGTTAAAATTGATATAAAGTTACAACTTGCACCGTCCAATTTCATATTGAGAAAAACACTTGATGCAGCACCCGATGCTAACGTCAATCTCACTTCGGCAATACTTCATGTGCGAAAACATCAGGTTATGAGTTCTGTTGCTTTGGCAACTGAAAAACTAAGAGCCTCTGGAATTAATATCAAACTGCTCGTTATTCACACAATCGCAAATCAATGTCATATTGCCACTGGATCAAGTACCTACACCGATTCTTCATTTATCAATGGTGAAACTCTGTCGAAACTAGCCTTGGGTTTTGTAAAAAGAGCCAGTGCCAAAGGATCGTGGACAACCTCGCCACATGAATTTGAATTATTTGGACTTTCCTCTCTTGTCTGTAAAGTAAACAGAATTTCTCTCTACAATTTATCCTTTGATAAATCCTATAGGACCCTATATGAGTTGACAATGCATTTCCTAGATCGAGATTCACAATTATATGAAAACGATATAACCGATACAATATTTGCAAAAAGTCACGGTATCATTGTTTTGGACTTGTCTGGTACTCAAGATATGAGCATTGTCCGAACGGGTACTGTACGTTTGGAGTGTACCTTTGACAAACCATTGACAGAGAGTGTAACATTAATCTCACTTAATCAATTTGAAACCTACTGGGAAATTACCCCCGATGGTAGTGTTCTTTTAGACTTGGCACCATGAACACCACTCAAAGAATAAAGAATTTTTTGATCCTCTTGGTCTACCATATGCATTCTACACACCACACATCAAAAAATACCTTGAAGGAAGTGGGAAGACAATTATTCAAAATAGGATGCGAGTACAGGATCTATCGACCAAAAGCTTTGGTTTTCATGCATTACTTTATTTCATTTTTCGATGTCGTAATTATACTTTCAGTAAATTTCTCAACATTTATGTACACAGTACACGTTTGAATGACTTTCTAGTAGAAAATACCCTCTCAGACCTGGATAATATTGATTTCAGTGCCCTAAGAATAAAGTGTTTTAATAATGTTTGTAAATTTGTTTATCAATAAAATATATATGTATTATAAAAATATCTTTTGTCTTAACTTGTTTAGATTTCTTCTTCTTCATAGTCATTTAGATTGTCATCATCATCATCATAGTCATCATCGTCGACAACGATTAGTGGTGGCAGATCATTTGGATTCAACTTGTACTGATCCTGGCGTGCAAAGTCTGGATCACATTTTCTACAATATATTGTAACTTCATTTTTATTAAATCTTCTTGTGAAGTCAATGATACTATTACGATTCATATTGAAAAATTCACCTGTTTCTCTCTGATTATTTGAAGTAATGTCGCACACAATGTTCTCATATAAAGAATCACTTTCTGTCACAGCCAAATAAAAATCGCTAGGTTTATAATCATTACTTGCATTGTCCTCACAACGATGACGCAGGAACCATACTCTCTTCATGTTTTTACAATTGAAACGTGCTCCAAATTCTTCTTTCCAATACAATTTAAAGCCGCGACGATACCAATCCCTTAGAAATAAACTGAAGTCACGTTTAGGATTTTTTCCAATCATACCAGGATAAGTATTTTCGCACTGGTCACACTTATCAAATGACAATTGGAGTATAGATATCCATTAGGATGAGTCACAAGTCTCTTCAAGACAGGTATTACAATCCTTAATTTGTACAGCATATCCTTTATGCAATTTACACGGATTGCATAGTCTACACTTTTCATTATAGTCATCAACTGTAGTACAGTTCTCACATGAAGACCAGCTGCCCAATTTATATAAACATAGTGAACATGTATGAAAATTTTTTTCGATGTTGTCCCTCTCACTGCCAGAAAGAAACTGACTCAAAATCAATAAAAAAATAACATTGTCTTCTAGGAGGAGGAGGAGTAATCGAGGATCGTCACAAAAACTTATTTCCTACTGTTTTAAAGAATGAATTTCTAGGTAGTGGTTAAAAGCAGAATCACAATGTCATTTTGCTTCGTTTCAATTAATATATCTATAAACTGAGTAAATGGATTTGATTGGCAATTCATAAGCTGCATAAAATAATCCAAGAATGGCGAATCAGCTCCCATTATACAGTTAAGTATTTATCTATGAAATATTTTCCGGTGAAGAGATAATTCCAAAAAGTCATCATCTAACACTAAACATTTTTCCAATTTGACTAAATTCCGTAAAATCTTCTGTTTCTCATATCCAATCATTCCTGATACTCCCACTATCAAATATATGCTAAAATAAAAATTGCAAGTTTCTACTTTGTGTATAATCTGGATATCTATTGGACAACACCACCACCACCACCACCACCACCCACCATAGAGAAAGAGAGAATGGAGTAAACGATCATCTAGAGTGCCTAATCAAAAAAAAAACATTATAAGAAAAAAAATTTTTATTGAGAGAAATGTAATAAAAGAATATATTTTCACTCTCTTTGCGTTAGGTGAGTCAATCCATTTTCCTCAATGTGCTTCATAATAGCATTCAATCCATGCTGTAGTCGTGATAAATACATTATATTCACTTTTGCAGCAAAGAATAATTGTTCATCTTACTTAAATATACTCAATGATATAACGTATCGGCCAAACATCTCATCCCATTCAAATGCTAGTCAGGAATCCTTTCCAATTTCAACTGCTACATTGGGGGCTCTTGTCTTCACAACATCACTGTCGGCTTCTTCGAGGTGTAATAGTGTGAAACTACTCATTCTCACAATATTTGAATTTTTATTTCTCCAATTTGAAATGATATAAACTATTGAAATTCAACTGATTGACCGAGATAGTAACTCGGTATTGGACTTTTTATATCCACGCCCAGTGTCAGAGTGAAAGAATCACTAGCATGAAAACATCACGAACTTTTAACAGAAACAACAGCACGAGTTTTCACGGTGGTTGAATTCCGGGCATTACACTGTCTGCTTGTATTGGGGGGAGTACTGTCCGCTACTTATCATTATAGCTATATGGGAGTACTGCCCGCTCTCTTTAATTGTAGCTATATGGGTACCTGTCTTGTTTCTTATATTATAGCTATATGGGTAACTGACTTGTACCTTTTATTATAGTTACATTGGGTACCTGTCTTGTCTCTATCATTATATCTACATTGGGTACCTGTTTTGTCTCTTATATTATAGCTCTATGGGTACCTGTCTTGTTTCTTATATTATAGCTACATTGGGTACCTGTCTTGTCTCTTATATTATAGCTATATGGGTACCTGTCTTGTTTTTTATATTATAGCTATATGGGTACCTGTCTTGTTTCTTATATTATAGCTATACTACTTCCGTATATGAAAGGGGCTCTGCCCTCCTCAACGCCTCGCTCTTTACGCTAAAGATTTTTATTGTTTAACAACTAATAGAGTTGTGAGAAAGTCAAACTTTAACGTAAAGAGTGAGGAATTGAGGAGGGCAGAGCCCCTTTCATATACGGAATGATTTCTGTTCGTTTTAAGTT
>NW_028299739.1:0-5000 GCF_049724085.1 Artemia sp. Qi Xiang Cuo
AGGGTCCCCCAAACGCCCTCCCTGGGCCCCAAAGGTCCTCCCCCGGTCACCATACATGCACACAAAAACTTACACACACACAAAAACTTACACACACGCACAAAAACTTACACACACACACGAAAACTAACACACACATGAAAACTTACACACACACACCAAAACATACACACACACACACACACAAAACTTACACACACAAACACACAAAAACTTACACATGCACACGAAAACTTACATGCACACAAAAACTTACATGCACACAAAAACTTACACACACACACACACACACACAAACTTACACACACACACACACACACACGAAAACTCACACACACACTCCAAAAATTACACACACACAAAAATTACACACACACACACACACACACAAAAAAAAACACATGAACAAAAAAAAATACAAACACAAAAACACACACACAATTACAAACACACACACAAACACACACATAAACAAAAAATACACAAACACACACACGAAAACTTACACACACAAGCCAAAACTTACACACACGAAAACTTACATGCACACAAAAACTTACATGCACACAAAAACTTACACACACACACACACACACACACACAAAACTTACACACACAAACACACACACAAACGCAACACACACACACAAAACTTACACACACACACACACACACACACAAACTTAAACATTAACAAAAAAAAACTCACACACACACTCACAAAAACTTGCACACACACACACACACACACGAAAACTTACACACACACTAAAAAACTTACACACACACACAAAGACACACACACACACACACACACAAAAACTTACACATGCACACGAAAACTTACATGCACACAAAAACTTACATTCACACAAAAACTTACACACACACACACACACACACACAAAACAGACAAACACACACACACAAAAACTCACAAACACACTCCAAAACTTAAACACTCACATAAAATCATACACACACACACACAAAAAATTACACATGAACACAAAAAAACTAACACACACACACGCACAAAAACTTACACAAACACAAACACACACACACTCACAAAACTTACACACACACACACACACGAAAACTTACACACACACGCCAAAACTTACACACACAAAAACTTACACATGCACACGAAAACTTACACACACACACACCAAAATTTACACACACAAAAACTCACACAAAAAAACACAAAAAAAAACAAACACAAACAAACACAAACACACAAAAACAATAACACAAAACATAAATTAAACATACACACACACACAAACACACACACAAAAACTTACACATGCACACGAAAACTTACATGCACACAAAAACTTACATGCACACAAAAACTTACACACACACACACACACACAAAACTTACACACACACACACACACACTAAAACTCACACACACACGCAAAACTTACACACACACACAAACACTTACACACACACACATGCACAAAAACTTACACATGAACACAAAAAAACTCACACACACATGCACAAAAACTTACACACACACACACACACACACGAAAAAAAACACACACACACCCACACTTACACACACAAACTAACACACACACACACACACACACACACACAAACTAACACACACACACACACACACAAAAAAAAAAAAAATAAAACAAACAAACACACACACACAAACTAACACACACAAGCAAAAACTAACACAAACAAAAAATAACACACACAAACAAAAACTTACACACACACTAAAAAACATACATTAACACAAAAACTTACATTAAAACAAAAACTTACAAACACACAAAAACTCACAAACACACACACAAAAAACTTACAACCACACAAAAAAGCTTAGACACACCAAAACATACACAAACACACAAAGGCTAAGACACACAAAAACTTACACGCACACACAAAAACTTACACCCACACTCAAAAACTTACATGCACACAAAAACTTACATTCACACAAAAACTTACACACACTCACAAAAACTAACACACACACAAAAACTAACACACACACACACAAAAACTTACTCACACACAAAAACTTACACACACACACACACACACACACACACACAAACTTACACAACCACACTAAAACAAACAAGCACACAAAAACTTACACACACACACACACACACACAAAAACTTACACACACACGTCAAAAATTACATGCACAAAAAAAATTAAACATACACAAACACACACAAAATAAAACACACAAAAACACGAAAAAATAATAAAAACACAAAAAATTACACACACACACACAAACACACAAAAAAAAACACACACCCACACACAAAAGCTTAGACAGACAAAAACTTACATCCACACACAAAAACTTACACACACACTCAAAAAATAACATGCACACAAAAACTTACATGCACACAAAAACTTACACACACACACAAAAACTTACACACACACACACACACAAAACATACACACACACACAAACTAAAACACACACAAAAACTTACACACACACACACACACACACACACACAAAAACTTACACAAGCACACAAAAGACTTACGTCCACACACAAAGCGTAGACACACAAAAACTTACACACACACACACAAAACTTAGACCAACACGCAAAAACTTACATGCACACAAAGACTTACATGCACACAAAAACTTACACACACACAAAAACTTACACACACGCACAAAAACTTACACACACACACAAACACACACACACACACACATGAAAACTTACACACACACGCCAAAACTTACACACACACGCCAAAACTTACACACACACACACAAAAGCACACACACACACACACACAAAGACTTACACATGCACACGAAAGCTTACATGCACACAAAGACTTACATGCACACAAAAACTTACACACACACACACACACACAAGAAACTTACACACACACGCCAAGACTTACACACACACAAAACTTACACACACACACAAACACACACACACAAAAACTTACACATGGACACAAAAAACTCACACACACACGCACGAAAACTTACACACACACGCCAAGAACTTACACACACAAAAACTTACACATGCACACAAAAACTTACACACACACACACACACGAAAACATACACACACACGCCAAAACTTACACACACACACACACACACACACACACAAACTTACACACACACACAAACACACACACACACACACACACACAAAAACTTACACATGCACACGAAAACTTACATGCACACAAAAACTTACATGCACACAAAAACTTACACACACACACACACACACACAAACTTACAGACACACACACACACACACGAAAACTCACACACACACGCCAAAACTTACACACACACACAAAACTTACACACACACATACACAAAAACTTACACATGGACACACAAAAAACTCACACGCACATGCACAAAAACTTACACACACACACACACACAAAACTTACACACACACACACACGAAAACTTACACACACATGCCAGAACTTACACACACAAAAACTTACACACACACACACACACACAAACAAACTAAAACAAACAAACAAACAAAAAAATAACAAACACAAAAACTTACACACACACACACACAAACTTACACAAAAACACAAAAAACTTAAAAACACACCCAAAATATTAGACACACAAAAACTAACACACACACACAAAAACTTACACACACACAAACACCAAAACTTACGCACACACAAAAACTTACACACACACACACACAAAAACTTACACATTCACACTAAAACTAACATTCACACAAAAACTAAAATTCACACAAAAAAACAAACACACACACACACACAAAACTAAAACACACACACACACGAAAACTTACACACACACACACACATACACACACACACACAAAAAAACATACACATGAACACAACAAAAATTCACACACACACACACACACAAACTAACAAACACACAAGAACACAC
The DNA here is from genome assembly GCF_049724085.1 of Artemia sp. Qi Xiang Cuo. NCBI lineage: Eukaryota > Metazoa > Arthropoda > Branchiopoda > Anostraca > Artemiidae > Artemia > Artemia sp. Qi Xiang Cuo. The sequence goes on from NW_028299739.1 coordinate 3,985, forward strand.
AAAAATTACACACACACTAAATATCACAAACACACACACCACAAAACTTACACAAACAAAAACAAACACACATACACACACACACATACACAAAATTACACACACAAACAAACAAAATTACACACACACACAAACACACACACACAATAACACACACACAAAAAAACATACACCCACACACAAAATCTTAGACACACAAAACTTACACAAACAAAAAAAAACTCACACACACTCGAAAACACTTACATGCACACAAACACATAAAAGCACACAAAAACTCACACACACACAAAAACTAACACACACGCAAAAAAAATTACACACACACACAAAAAATTACACACACACAAAAACTTACACACACACACACACACACACACACACACACACAAACTAACACAAGCACACTAAAACTAAAATTAACAAAAAAACTGACACACGCACACACACACACACACATTAAAACTTACACACACACTTAAAAACTTACACACACAAAATCTTAGACACACAAAAACTTACACACACACGCACACAAAAAAACTTACACCCACACGCAAAAACTAACATTCACACAAAAACTAACATGTACACAAAAACTTACACACACAAAAACTTGCATACACGCACAAAAACTTACACACACACACAAAAACTTACACACACACACACACGAAAACTTACGCACACACAAGAAAACTTACACACACACACGCCAAAACTTACACACACACACAAAAACTTACACACTTACCATATCACAGTTACATTGTCTTAATTTTCAAATTTCATTTGAATTTCTGTCGTGAAATGCAAGAGTTGGAATATTTCAGTAGTAACTTGTTGTGCTTTACCTTCTCACAGTTACATTCTCTTGATTTTTCCAAGTTCATGAAATACAAGAGTTGGAAAATTGGGGTCTGAGTCCACCAGCCCGAATGGTGGAAATCCACTAGCTCAGTATTGGGGTCCCACTCCACCAGCCTGAACGGTGGAAATTCACTAGCTCAGAATTG
>NW_028299740.1:0-5000 GCF_049724085.1 Artemia sp. Qi Xiang Cuo
CATACCCGAGCCCCAAAGGCCCTCCCCGGTCCCCAAAGGTCCACCAGACCCCCAAACGCCCTCCCTGTGCCCTCAAGGCCCTCCCCGGGCCCCCCCACAGCCCCATCGAGCTCCCAAAGGACCAACGGGGTCCCAAATGCCCTCCACCGGTCCCCAAATGTCCCCCAGGCCCCCAACTGCCCCCCTGAACCTCCGAAGGCCCACAGGGCCCCCAAAAGACCACCGGGCTCCCAAGGGCCCCCCCCCTCGGTCCACAAAGGTCCCCCGGGCTCCCAAAAGACCACTCTATCCTCACAGGCCTCCGGATCCCCAAACGCCCTCCCTGGGCCCCAAAGGTCCTCCCCCGGTCACAATAGATGCAAAAAAAAACTTACACACACACACAAAAACTTACACACACACACAAAAACTCACACAAACACACCAAATCTTACACATTCACACGAAAACTTACACACACATACCCAAACTGATAAACACACAAACACACACACACACACACAAACAAAAAAACAAACACATGCACACGAAAAATTACATGCACACAAAAACTCACATGCACACAAAAACTTACACACACACACACACACAAACTTACACACACACACACACACACACGAAAACTCACACACACACGCCAAAACTTACACACACACACAAATTACACACACACACACACACACACACAAAACTAACACAAGAACACAAAAAAACTCACACACACACACACACACAAAATTACACACACACTCACACACATACACAAAACTTACACACACACACACACACGAAAACTGACACACACAAGCAAAAACTTACACAAACGAAAACTTACATGCACACAAAAACTTACATGCACACAAAAACTTACACACACACACACACACACACGCACACAAAACTTACACACACAAAAACTTACACACACACACGCCAAAACTTAAACACACACAAAAACATACACACACACACACACACACACACAAACTAACACATGAACACAAAAAAACTCACACACACACTCACAAAAACTTGCACACACACACACACACACGAAAACTTACACACACACGCAAAAACTTACAAACACAAAAACTTACACACACACACACACACACAAAAAAACATACTCATGCACACGAAAACTTGCATGCACACAAAAACTTACATTCACACATAAACTTACAAACACACACACACACACACAAAACTTACACACAAACACACACAAAAACTCACACACACACGCAAAAACTTACACACACACACAAAAACTTACACACACACACACAAACACTTACACATTAACACAAAAAAACACACAAACACACACTCACAAAAAATAACACACACACACACACACACACACACAAAACACACACACACACACACACACGAAAACTCACACACACACGCCAAAACTAACACACACAAAAACTTACACATGCACACCAAAACTTACACACACACACACGAAAACTGACACACACACACAAAAACATACACACACACACACACACACACACACACACACACACAAACACACAAACAAACACACAAAAAAAGAAACACACACACAAACAAACTTACACACACACAAAAACTTACACACACACACACACACACACACACACACACACACAAAAAAAACAAAAAAAGGCACACGAAAACTAACATGAACAAAAAAACGTAAAAGAACAAAAAAACAAACAAAAAAACAAAAAAACAAAACTTACAAACACACACACACACACACACACTAAATAACTCTCACAAACGCCACATATTACACACACACACAAAAACTTACACACACACACATATATAAAAAATATTAAAAATGAACACAAAAAAAACTCCAACGAACACGCGAAACAACAAACACACACCCACACAAAGAAACAAACACACTCACTAAAAAAAACCCACACTTACAAACAAAAAAAAACAAAAAAAAACACAAAAAAAAACTTACACAAACACAAAAAAAAACAAAAACAAAAAAAAAAACAAAAACAACCACACAAAAAAAAACACAAACACAAAAACACACAAAAACATACACACACAAGCAAAAACTTACACACACAAAAACTAACACACACACACAAAAACTAACACACACACTCAAAAAATTACATTCAAAAAAAAAATAACATGCACACAAAAAATTACACACCCACAAAAAAATACACACACACACACAAAAAAAAATAAAATCAACAAACCAAATATTAGACACACAAAAACGAACACACAAACACAAAGGCTAAGACATACAAAAACTTACACGCACACACAAAAATTAACACACACACGCAAAAACTTACATGCACACAAAAACTTACATGCACACAAAAACATACACACACTCACAAAAACTCACACACACACACACACACACAAAAACTTACACACACACACACAAAAACTAACACACACACAAAAACTTACACACACACACACACACACACACACACACAAAATAACACAAGCACACGAAAACAAACATTCACACACACACTTACACACACACACACACACACAAAAACTTACACACACACTTAAAAAATTACATTCACAAAAACAAAAAAAAATAAAAACAAATAGACAAACAATTACACACACACACACACACACAAAACTAAAACCCAAAAACAAATACAAACACAAACAACCAAAAACAAAAAATTACACACACACACACAAAACTAGCACCCACAAACAAAACCATAGACACAAACAAATAAACACGCACACACACAAACTAACACACACACTCAAAAACTTAAAATCACACAAAAACTTAAATTCACACAAAAACTTACAGACACTCAAGAAAACTTACACACACACACACAAAACTTACACACACACACACAAACTTACACACACACAAAAACTTACACACACCCACACACACAAACATACACACACACATACACAAAAACTTACACATGCACACAAAAAACTTACATCCACACACAAAAGCTAACATGCACAAAAAAAATTACACACACACACACACACAAAAACTTAGAAAAACATGCACCATATAACATGCACAAAAAAAATTAAAATAACAAAAAAAATTGAAAAAACAAAAAAAATTACAAACACGCAAACAAACTAACACAAACACAAAAAAACTAACACACACACACACTCAAGAAAACTAACACACAGATGCCAAAACTTACACACACACGCTAAAACAAACACACACAGAAAAAAAAAAATACACACACACACACACACAAAAACTAACACAAAAACACTAAAAATAACAATAACTAAAAAAAATACATTCAAACACAAACTTACACACACACACACACACACACACACAAAAAAACTTACACGTACACACAAAAAATTACACACACAAAAAAACTTACACACACACAAAAACACACACACAAAAAAAATAACACATTAACACAAAAAAACTCACACACACACGCAATAAAAAAGAAACACACAATAAAACAATTTCACACACAAAAAATTACACATTCAAGAGATATATTACACACACACAAACAAAAAAGATCAAAAAATAGACCTCGCCAAAACTTACACACCAACCCAAACACACAAACTTAAAAAAAAAAACACACATAAAAGCACAAAAACACACACACACAAAAACTAACACATGCACACGAAAACTTACATGCACACAAAAACTTACATGCACACAAAAAATTAAAAACACACACACACAAAAAAAAATTAAAAACACACACACACACACACTAAAACTCACAAACACACGCACAAACTAACACACACACAAAATAACATAGACACACACAAAAACAAAAACTAACACATTAAAACAAAAAAAACTCACACACACACTCAAAAAAACTTACACACACACACACACACAAAACTTACACACACAAACACACGAAAAAATACACAAACACGCAAAAACTAAAACACACAAAAACTTAGACAAAACCACAAAAAAACAGAAACAAACTGAACCAAAAAAACAAAAAAAAATTACACACACAAAAACTTACACACACACACACACACAAACTAAAACAAACACACAAAAAACTAAAAACAACACGCAAAAGACTAGACAAGCACAAAATTACACACACACACAAAAAAAAACTTACACCCACGCACGAAAACACACGCACACCCAAAAAATTACACACACACACACACACACAAAAATACAAAACCACACCAAAAAAAACAAGCACAAAAAAACTAACATGAACACAAAAACTTAAAAAAACAAACAGACACACAAAACTCACAAACACAAACACACGAACACAAACACAAAAAAAAATACACACACACACACACAAACTAACACATGAACACAACAAAAATTAACACACACAAACACAAAAAAAAAATAACAAAAACAAAATCACAAAAAAAACTTACACACAAACTAAAGAAAAATCACAAAAAAATCAAAAAACAAAAACACAAAAAAACTAAAACACATACACACACACACGCACACAAACTGACACACACACACAAAAAAACAAACACACACACACAAACACACACAAAAAATTACAAAAACACACAAAAACTTACACCCCCACACAAAAGCATAAACAAACACAAACTTAAATACACACACAAAAAAATAAACCCACATCAAAAAAAAAAAATACAAAAACAAAAATAAAAGAAAACAAAAACTTAAAAAAAAAAACACAAAAAAAAAAACACCAACAAAAAAAAACACTCACACAAAAATAACACACAAAAAAAAACTCACACACACACAAACACACACACACACACAAAAAAAATAACAAATGCACACGAAAAATAAAATGCACAAAAAAACTTACACACAACACACACACACACACACACACATTAAAACTTACACACACACACGTAAAAACTTACACACACAAAAGCTTAGACACACAAAAACTTACACACACACACACACACAAAAACGAACACCCACACGCAAAAACTTACACAATTGGGGTCTT
>NW_028299741.1:0-3000 GCF_049724085.1 Artemia sp. Qi Xiang Cuo
AAGCCTTACGAGCAAGAAAGAGCTTGAAAATACCTTCCCAAATCCTATTTTGAGTTGCAAATATATTCCTATAAGTCTCCTTCTGATAGGTCAAAAATCTTTGACATTTTTGAGAAAAAAGTGCTAAGGAAGGATAGGGGGCATGGAAATTTGAAAATTGCTGGAGCCATAGACTTATAGCTGGAAGACTAAATTAGGTAGGATAACAACCATTCCAAAGGCAAGATTGTTCCCTTTTGAACGTGTTAAATTGTTTGAAAATAAACAAATGAACTCCACCAATAGATTCAACAGATAAATTTGACTCGGAACAATAATTTGAAAAGTTTCAAATTTAGGACAAAGATAATTCAAGACTTCGTATGTCTTCTTGGTTTTTGGAGGCAAACCAGGCGATTTCCGCCTCTCCTGGCGTCTGAAATGAGGGACTGGCGACTTTTTATTGGGCGACAGTACATCAGCACGCACTAAAACTTGAGAGTTTAGAAAATTTGCGTGCTTAGAAAATTTTGCGAGTTTTAGAAAATTTGATAATGTGGAAGATGGTTGGAATTATTCAGAAAAATAATTTGTGAAGTTGCTAAAGGTGTCTTAGGGGAAAAACCTAGAACTCCAGCTAAAAATATTAGTGAAAAAGCTTTATGTTTAATAGAAAGGAGAAAGGACTTGTACAAGAATTATCTGAGTGAAAGATCATATGAAAACAAAAAGAATGTAAAGAAAGTGGAAAAAGCATTAAAATATGAACTAAGGGGGTGTGAAGTGGAGGACATGGATAAAATTTCTGAGGATCTGGAAGATGCAGCTAGACGGTATAATAGTAAAATATTGTACTGACATGTTAACAAATTGAGAGGGAGTAGTCAATCCGGAATTGGCCCAGTTAAAACAGAAACGGGGCTACGATTAGGGATAAATAAAGAACTAAAGAGAAATGGGCAAAAAATTTTTAGAATTTGCTTGACTGAGAGAGTTGCTGGGAAAGATATAGAGGAAAATTAAAATGTTTGTGATACCTTGGATCACAGGAAGATTTATTTTGTGATGAAAAATTAGCGACAGTACTAAAAGGATTACAAAACAATAAGGCTCCAGGTGGTGATAGGGTGGTAAATGAGTTTCTTAAATATGGTGGCTCTGAGGTTGGAAATAAGTTACTGAAGATTATGAATATGATTTTAAAAAAAGGGGAAGTACCTAACGATTTTAAGAAAACCTTAATTAAGTCACCTTATAAGAAAGGTGATAAAAGTGAGTGTTGTAATTATCGAGGCATTTGCCTGGTTTCTGTAGGTAGTAAATTACTTAGTAATATGATACTTTTTAGACTGAGAGATGCCGTAGAAAAAGTTTTAAGAGAAGAAAAGTGGGGTTTTAGAAAAGGTAGATGATGTGCCGACCAAATTTTTCACTCTTGGGCTAATAACTGAGAAGTGCCTGAGTTGTCAAACATCTTTGGTCCTCAGTTTTATACATTATGAGCAAGCGTTGGTGTCTGTTGATAGAAGAGCTTTAGTAAAGGTTTTATCCTTGTATGATATACCAGACAAATACATTAAAGTGATTAGTGCTATGTCGAGAATAACACTGCTGCAGTTAAGGTAGGAAATGAGGCTAGTAGCGGGTTTTGTATTAAATCAGGAGTTAAGCAGTGTTGTGTTCTATCCCCCTCTATATGGATCATTTTGATGGAACTTGTCGTAAGGAGCACAGGAAAGGAAATGGGAGACCAGGGAATCAAATGGGGAGGAAAAAGTCTCCTGGAGTTAGATTATGCTGATGATTTAAGCATCCTAGATGAAAGTGTGAGCAAAATGAATGAACTTTTAGAGGTTTTGCAAGTTCAGGGTGCTAGAATAGGTTTGAAAATTAATGTTAAGAAGACTAAGTCACTAAGGATAGGAATAAGTGAAGATGAAAAGGTGACGTTGGGTAATGAAAAGATTGATCAAGTGGGCAGCTTCACCTACCTTGGTAGTATTGTTAGTAAAGATGGTGGGAGCAGTGAAGATGTTAAAAGTAGAATAGCCGAGGCTCAGGGTGTTTTTTCACAGTTAAAAAAAGCTTGAAGAATAGGAAGATAAGTCTGCCAACCAAGATTAGAATATTAGAAGCTACAGTGATGACAGTGGTCAAATACGGCTCTGAAGCATGGGCGCTCAGAAAAGCGGACGAAGATTTGCTAGATGTTTTCCAGAGAAATTGCTTACAGATCGTTTTGGGTACCCGCCTGATTCACTCTATTTCAAATAGTAGGCTGTAAGAAAAATGGGGTTCAATCCCACTTTCTTTGGCAATAACGAGAGGAAGGCTGAGATGGCTAGGGCACGTTGTGCAGATGAAGGATGACAGATTGCTGAAGACTGTTACTCTCGGCCAACCGTCTAGGGCTAAACGGAAAGCAGGTCGTCCTCGTTTGGGGTGGGAGGACGTCATAAAGAAAGATTTAAAGGAAATGGGAACTTCGTGGGCGGGCGTAAAAAGGGAGGCTTTGAATAGATTGGGATAGAGGAGGAGCGTGCGTAGGTGTTTTGGCCTCAGGTGGCTTGGTGCTGCGGTGAGTTGTTAGTAGTAGTAGTAGTAGCTCTTGCTCTACCGGCGCAAGAAAAAAATTAATGGCCATTAATTGCTTTCGAGTTAATTTGTGCTTTTCTTTTAGGCTGGGTTGACTGCGGTCAAATATAGCGCTCTTCCAGAGTCCGGTGAAGACTAGCAAGACCATGGCTATTACAGAATCTTTTGAAACGTTTGACTCGTTTTGCCAGATATTCGAACCAAAGTTTCACAACGGCAAAATCTATTACCTTAATGGACTTTGCGAAGAGTAAAATAAGATATTGCTCGATTATCAATAATGATAATAGAATTCCAAAATGGTCTCTAATATTCAATTTCAGCCGTTGCAATTCAAATTTTGTTGTTGATAAACATTAAAAACAATTTTTGTTAAATCTCAAACAATTTTCTTTACAGAGTATTAAACTGTTCGCTGAGTAGATT
>NW_028299742.1:0-1000 GCF_049724085.1 Artemia sp. Qi Xiang Cuo
TATTGATGGAAACGGCACAAGTAACGGGACAAGATAATAGTGTATACAATATGAACGGCACATGAAATAAATACATGGATGCGCATTTAGGAATGGTTTTGTAGGGAAAGCTGTCTATCACCCATGTGTTATCCACAGTTCCATATCTTTGAACTCTGTGCTATCAAGAGCGGTTTCTTATTTGTTTTGGACAATTACCTTTAGCCAAAACTAGTTTGATATGAATGTCTCGGTAGATAGGATTTTGAATTTGATCCTATTAAGGTGGGAAAAAAGGGGTTTAGCATTTGCGAATACTTCGATGTGTACTGTATAATTCACAAGTAGTGTTTGAACAGTTTTGTCAATTTAAAATAGAGTTTAACGAGGGCTTGTTAAGTCAGACAATTTGTTATAAATTTGGGACAACATAAATCTATGAAAATGGTTAATGATGATAGAATGACATTGCGAGTTGACATAGCTCTACCTCTACAGTTTTTTTTATTTGTCCTTGAGATTTTGTATAAAATGCTCATACCTTACAATTAAATTTTCATAATGATTTAACATACACAGGAATGGAATTGTCTTGGAGGGAATTTTCCATGGAAAAGAGGAAAGGGTATTTTTACATGAAAACAACTTCAACCGTGGCCCGCTCCCCCGATCAGAAATTAAATTATAAAAAGTTTCTTCAACTGAAAGTAAAGACCAGCATCATCAAAAGCTATGAGCTTGAGAAAATTTCCTGATTATCTAAAAATGGGAAAACACCCTCCAAAAGACAACAGGAATGGAATTGTCTTGAGGGGGGAACTTTCCATGGAAGAGGGGAAGGGTATTTTTAAGTGAAAACAACTTCAACCGTGGCCCGCCCCCCACGATCAGAAATTAAATTGTAAAAAAGTTTCTTCTACTGAAAGTAAGGAGCAACATCAAAACTTAACCGGGCCAAAATAGAGGCTGTTTTCAAAGACTTAAGATTCATTAAGTTTAGTGTTGCCAGTCAAAAGCTATG
>NW_028299743.1:0-2000 GCF_049724085.1 Artemia sp. Qi Xiang Cuo
CAAAATAAGAAATATGCTATTAGAACCACCTCGTCCGAAACCCTTATATAGGAAACTTACCATCACATGGCTTGAATAACCAGGAAAATCTTTTTTTTTTTAAAAAAATGTCTGCAACCAAGATATTCTGCATCGACGGCATCTTTTTTTTCCGTTTTTTCTTCTCCGCAGCTAGCTGGGCACTGGAACATCATAGACAGCCGTTAAATGGCTCATTTTAAACGAAAATGATTTATTTAAAAACTTTTCGCAATTTAACAATTATCATTTTTAAAATAGAATCAAATCTTTACGAAAAAACAGATTTTTGCATGACATTTGAGTAAAATCCGGGTTGCAGCGGTAGCAAGCAACCTAGTAAGAGATGATTACGTCCCATTATAAAAACTACTATGCCCCATAACCCCTAAAAATAATGCCAGATTAAAATAAGAAGTACAATATTAGAACCGCTTTGTCCGAAACCCCTAAATAGGTTATTTACCGTCCCTTGGCTTGAACAAAGAGGAAACTCTATTGGCTTGAAAAACAAGGAAAGTGGCTACAACCACGATATTTTGCATCGACAGTGTCCTTTTTCTTTTCCGTTTTTTTTCTTCTTCATAGCTCGCAGGGCACTGGAAAATCATAAAGAGCTGTTTAATACCTCATTTTAAAGGAAATTGATGTATTTAAAAACCTTTTGTAACTAACAAAAATTATTTTTAAAATAGAATCAAGTTTTTAAGAAAAACTACATTTTCATATAACACTCCAGTAACAAATGTTATTCACATCATCAAGGAGCGACCCGGCTCAATGGTAACCGAAACTCTAGAAAACGGGTTTTTGATACCAATAGATATATCAAAAGAATCAGATTTCAATGGTGATTTCAAATATATAAGTTTCATCAAGTTTAGTGCTACCCATCAAAAGTTACGCACCTGAGAAAATTTGGCTGATTTTCAAAAAAAGGGGAAAAAACTCTCTAAAAGTTATAGAACCTTAATGAAAATCACACCATCATATTCAGCGTATCAGAGAACCCTACTCTAGAGTTGTCAAGCTCCTATCTACAAAAATGTGGAATTTTACTTTTTTGCCAGAAGAAAGATCACGGATGCATGTTTATTTGTTTTTTTTTTTGTTTTTTTCCCCAGGGGTGATCGTATCGACTCAGTGGTCCTAGAATATCGTGGGAGGGCTCATTGGAATGGAAATTAAAAGTTCTAGTTCCTTTTTAAGTGACCAAAAAAATGGAGGGCAACTAGACCCCCTCCCATGCTTATTTTTTTCCCAAAGTCCCCCGATCAAAATTTTGAGATAGCCATTTTGTTCAGCATGGTCGAAAATATGATAAATATGTCTTTTAGGGTGACTTAATCCCCCAAAGTTCTCAGAGGGAGGGCTAAAAGTTATGAACTTTACCCAATGTTAACATATAGTATGGGTTTTTGGGAAGTATACAGATGTTTTCGGGTGTTTTTTTTCTGGTTGGGGGAGGGAAGGGTGGGTCGGTGGTTATGTTGGAGGATCTGTTCATGATGGGTTTTCATGGGGGAAGGGAAATTGCCATGAAGGGGGCGCCGGACTTGCCAGCATTATTTATTGGTTATTGGGAAGTATACAACCATTTTCAGGAAGTATTTTTTCTGGGGGGGGGGGCCCGCGGAGGGGGGGACTCTGGAGAATATTTCCGTGGAGGATGTTTCGTTGGGGTAAGAAACATTTCTATGAAGGGGGCGCCGGATTTCCAAGCATTAGAAATTAAATCGATCATTAGACGATCAGAAATTAAATAAAAAAAACAAGTTTTTTCAACTGAAATGTAAGAAGGAATATTAGTAGTATGTTACCTTATATTTTGCTTGCAGGTATAGCAATTGCCATGCTATTTGCTTGCAGGTATAGGACCATGCTATTTGCTTGCAGCTATAGGACCATGTTATTTGCTTGCAGGTATAGGAATCTCCATGCTATTTGCTTGCAGGTATAGCAATTGCCATGCTATTTGCTTG
>NW_028299744.1:0-5000 GCF_049724085.1 Artemia sp. Qi Xiang Cuo
TTGGTAGTGGTTTACATTGTCAAAGTTACATTTTCGTGATTTTTTAAAGTTCATTTGAATTTATTTAGTTTAAATGCAAGAGTTTGAATATTTAAGTAGTGTTTGGTTGTGGTTTACCTTGTCACACTTACATTTTGTTGATTTTTAAAAGTTCATTTTGAATTTCTTTCGTTGAAATGCAAGAGTTGGAATATTTCAGTAGTGTTTGATTGTGGTTTACCTTGTCACAGTTACATTTTCTTGATTTTTCAAAGTTCATTTTGAATTTCTTTCATTGAAATGCAAGAGATGGAATATTTCAGTAGTGTTTGGTTGTGGTTTACCTTGTCACAGTTACATTTTCTTGATTTTTCAAAGTTCATTTTGAATTTCTTTCGTTGAAATGCAAGAGTTGGAATATTTCAATAGTGTATGGTTATGATATACCTTGTCACAGTTAAATTTTCTTGATTTTTCAATGTTCATTTTGAATTTCTTTCGTTGAAATGAAAGAGTTGGAATATTTCAGTAGTGTTTGGTTGTGGTGTACCTTGTCAAAGTTACATTTTCTTGATTTTTCAAAGTTTATTTTGAATTTCTTACCTTGAAATGCAAGAGTTGGAATATTTCAGTAGTGTTTGGTTGTGGTTTACCATGTCACAGTTACATTTTCTTGATTTTTCAAAGTTCATTTTGAATTTCTTTCATTGAAATGCAAGAGTTGTAATATTTCAGTAATGTTTGGTTTTGGTTTACCTTGTCACAGTTACATTTTCATGATTTTTCATAGTTCATTTTGAATTTCTTTCGTTGAAATGCAAGAGTTGGAATATTTCAGTGGTGTATGGTTATGGTATACCTTGTCAAAGTTACATTTTCATGATTTTACAAAGTTCATTTTGAATTTCTTTCATTGAAATGCATGAGTTGGAATATTTCAGTAGTGTTTGGTCGTGGTTTACCTTGTCACAGATACATTTTCTTGATTTTTCAAAGTTCATTTTGAATTTCTTTCGTTGAAATGCAAGAGTTGGAATATTTCAGTAGAGTTTTGTTGTGGTTTAACTTGTCAAAGTTACATTTTCATGATTTTTCAAAGTTCATTTTGAATTTCTTTCGTTGAAATGCAAGAGTTGGAATATTTCAGTAGTGTTTGGTTGTGGTTTAACTTGTCAAAGTTACATTTTCTTGATTTTTCAATGATCATTTTGTATTTATTTCGTTGAAATGCAAGAGTTGGAATATTTCAGTAGTGTTTGGTTGTGGTTTAACTTGTCAAAGTTAAATTTTCTTGATTTTTAAAATTTCATTTTGAATTTCTTTAGTTGAAAAGCAAGATTTTGAATATTTCAGTAGTGTTTACTTTTGGTTTTCCTTGTCACAGTTACATTTTCTTGATTTTTTCAAAGTTCATTTGAATTTCTTTCGTTGAAATGCAAGAGTTGGATTATTTCAGTAGTGTATGGTATTGTTTTACCTTGTCACAGTTACATTTTCTTGATTTTTTCAAAGTTCATTTTGAATTTCTTTCGTTGAAATGCAAGAGTTGGAATATTTAAGAAGTGTATGGTTTTGGTTTACCTAGTCACAGTTAAAGTTTCTTGATTTTTCAAAGTTCATTTTGATTTTCTTTCGTTGACATGCAAGAGTTGGAATATTTCAGTAGTGTATGGTCGTGGTTTACCTTGTCACAGTTACATTTTCTTGATTTTTCAAAGTTCATTTTCAATTTCTTTCGTGGAAATTCAATAGTTGGAATATTTCAGTAGTGTTTGGTCATGGTTTACCTTGTCACAGTTACATTTTCTTGATTTTTCAAAGTTCATTTGAATTTCTTTCGTTGAAATGCAATAGTTGGAATATTTCAGTAGTGTTTTGACATGGTTTACCTTGTAACAGTTAGAGTTTCTTGTTTAATATATGTTAATGGTTAATTTCTTTCTTTGAATTGAATAAGTTGGAGTATTTCACTAGCGTTTTGTTTTTGTTTATCTAGTCACATTTACATTTTATTTATTTTTCAATGTTAATTTTTTATTTATTTAACTTTAATTATATATTTTGTATATTTCAATAGTGTTTGATGTTGGTTTAAATTTTAACATTTAAATTTTCTTGATTTTTAAAAGTTCATTTTGAATTTCTTTAGTTGAAATGCAAGAGTTGGAATATTTCAGTAGTGTTTGGTTGTGGTTTACCTTGTCACAGTTACATTTTCTTGATTTTTCAAAGTTCATTTTGAATTTCTTTCATTGAAATGCAAGAGTTGGAATATTTCAGTAGTGTATGGTTATGGTATACCTTGTCACAGTTACATTTTCATGATTTTTCAAAGTTCATTTTGAATTTCTTTCGTTGAAATGCAAGAGTTGGAATATTTCAGTAGTGTATGGTTATGGTTTACCTTGTCACAGTTACATTTTCTCGATTTTTCAAAGTTTATTTTGAATTTCTTACATTGAAATGCAAGAGTTGGAATATTTCAGTAGTGTTTGGTTGTGGTTTACCTTGTCAAAGTTACATTTTCTTGATTTTTCAAAGTTCATTTTGAATTTATTTCATTGAAATGCAAGAGTTGGAATATTTCAGTAATGTTTGGTTGTGGTTTACCTTGTCACAGTTACATTTTCATGATTTTTCAAAGTTCATTTTGAATTTCTTTCGTTGAAATGCAAGAGTTGGAATATTTCAGTGGTGTATGGTTATGGTATACCTTGTCAAAGTTACATTTTCATGATTTTACAAAGTTCATTTTGAATTTCTTTCATTGAAATGCATGAGTTGGAATATTTCAGTAGTGTTTGGTCGTGGTTTACCTTGTCACAGTTACATTTTCGTGATTTTTCAAAGTTCATTTTGAATTTCTTTCGTTGAAATGCAAGAGTTGGAATATTTCAGTAGCGTTTGGTTGTGGTTTAACTTCTCACAGTTACATTTTATTGATTTTTCAAAGTTCATTTTGAATTTCTTTCGTTGAAATGCAAGAGTTTGTATATTTGAGTAGTGTTTTGTTTTGGTTTAACTAGTCACAGTTTCATCTTAATTATTTTTCAAAGTTAATTTTGAATTTCTTTCGTTTAAATGCAAGAGTTGGAATATTTCAGTAGTGTTTGGTTGTGGTTTAACTTGTCAAAGTTACATTTTCTTGATTTTCAAAGTTCATTTTGAATTTCTTTCGTTGAAAAGCAAGAGTTGGAATATTTCAGTAGTGTTTACTTGTGGTTTAACTTGTCACAGTTACATTTTCTTGATTTTTTAAAATTTCATTTGAATTTCTTTCGTTGAAATGCAAGAGTTGGAATATTTCAGTAGTGTCTGGTTATGGTTTACCTTGTCACAGTTACATTTTCTTGATTTTTTCAAAGTTCATTTTGAATTTCTTTCGTTGAAATGCAAGAATTGGATTATTTAAGAATTGTCTGGTTATTGTTTACATTGTCACAGTTACATTCTCTTGATTTTTCAAAGTTCATTTTGAATTTCTTTCTTTGAAATGCAAGAGTTGGATTATTTCAGAAGTGTTTGGTCGTGATTTACCATGTCACAGTTACATTTTCTTGATTTTTCAAAGTTCATTTTGAATTTCTTTCAGTGAAATGCAAGAGTTGAACTAATTCAGTAGTGTTTGGTCGTGGTTTACCTTGTCACAGTTACATTTTCTTGATTTTTCACAGCTCATTTTGAATTTCTTTTGTTGAAAAGCAAGAGTTGGACTATTTCAGTAGTGTTTGCTTATGGGTTACCTTGTAACAGTTACATTTTCTTTATTTTTCAAAGCTCATTTGAATTTCTTTCGTTGAAAAGCAGGAGATGGAATATTTAAGTAGTGTTTGGTTATGGTTTAACTTGTCACAGTTAAATTTTCTTGAATTTTCAAATTTCATTTTGAATTTCTTTCGTTGAAGTGCAAGAGTTGGAATATTTCAGTAGTGTTTGGTTATGGTTTACATTGTCACAGTTACATTTTCTATATTTTTCAAATTAATTTTGAATTTATATAGTTGAAATGCAAGAGTTGGAATATTTCAGGAGTGTTTGGTTGTCGTTTAACATGTCACAGTTACATTTTCTTGATTTTTCAAACTTCATTTTGAATTTCTTTCGTTGAAATGCAAGAGTTGGAATATTTCAGTAGTGTTTGGTTGTGGTTTACCTTGTCAGAGTTACATTTTCTTGATTTTTTAAAGATCATTTTTGAATTTCTTTCGTTGAAATGCAAGAGTTGGAATATTTCACTAGTTTATGGTTTTGGTTTACCTTGTCACATGTACAAACATGTATACACATGTACACACCTGTGCTTATCATGAGCGCTCATGATAAGTTAACCTAACCTTTTCCGGTGAGTATGGTTAGGTTAGACTAGATTCAGTTAGGTTAGATTAGACTAGGTTAGGTTAGCCTACGTACGCTTCACTTAGGTTAGCTTAGGTTAGGTGAGAGACATGCGAAAAGTTAGGTGTATGATTAGGTTAGGTTAGGTTAGATTAGGCCAGGTTAGGTTAAGTTAGGTTAGGCTAGGTTCGCCTACGTACGCGCGCGTACGTAGGCTAACCTAGCCTAACCTAACTTAACCTAACCTGGCCTAATCTAACCTAACCTAACCTAATCATACACCTAACTTTTCGCATGTTTCTCACCTAACCTAAGCTAACCTAAGTGAAGCGTACGTAGGCTAACCTAACCTAGTCTAATCTAACCTAACTGAATCTAGTCTAACCTAACCATACTCACCGGAAAAGGTTAGGTTAACTTATCAATAGCACTCATGATAAGCACATGTGTGTACATGTGTATACATGTGTGTACATGTGACAAGGTAAACCACAACCATACACTAGTGAAATATTCCAACTCTTGCATTTCAACGAAAGAAATTCAAAAATGAACTTTGAAAAATCAATAAAATGTAACTGTGACAAGGTAAACCACAACCAAACACTCCTGAAATATTCCAACTCTTGCATTTCAAAGAAAGAAATTCAAAATAAAGTTTGAAACATCAAGAAAATGTAACTGTG
>NW_028299745.1:0-2000 GCF_049724085.1 Artemia sp. Qi Xiang Cuo
TCCTCTTTATCCTAGCCAAAAGACTGCGGGATATCCATGGCTTTTTTCCACTTCTTTAATTATTCTTCTTTATAGTTATCTTAATACACACTTCATTGATCAAATTTGTGACTTTTTTTTCATACCACAGTGCAAACCTGTCACCATAATTCGCGCATTTACTTAAACAACTCCAATCACACTCCTCAAGTCGCTCTTTCATTTTATTAATACTTGATTTATCAAAATAAGAATATTGTCTATTTCTATTCTCAGAATAATTATGCATGTCTTTTTCAATATTTATACATACCATAATTGAACAGTGATCGGACACATCATTTGGGATTACAATTGGGCTATCATATTTAATACTCGAAAAAATATTATCTATCAAAGTTTCAGACGTCTCAGTAACACATGAATAACTGGGTGAAGATTAAAACTAAACATGAGGTTACAAAAATCATTACGAACCACATTTTCCCTATTCTTCATATCAATATTAAAATCACCCATCACAAATAATGGGCCGAAGATGGTAGTTGCATCAGCTGTGACTCCATATAATCCATAAGTTGTTGTAACGAACTTGAAGGTGTTCTATGTACAATTACTACGTAAAATGTATCCTTATTGATATCAACCTGCAAAACCAAACTCAAATAGCATTTCAAGTGATACTGATAAATCTTCTCTTACCTTAGAAGTAGGCTAAGGCTTGACTTTACATACGCCGGAAGCCCACCATGTCGATGCATCATTATATTCTTCCTGTAAAACGTGTAACCATTAATATCAAGTAGCAAATCATTATGATCATTAAGCCAAGTCTCAGTCAACCCAACAATATTTATATCACTCACACTATCACACAACTCAGAAATATACCTAAAACTACTATTTAACCCTTGACAATTCAAATGCTTCAGCATAGGTTTCCCAGGGTTATTGGGTGAAAATATATCAATGGGGAAAGCATACCTCGCTTGTGGTCCCTGTGTCATACTCCACACATCATCACCATCCTGGAGCACCCTATCAACCTCTTCATAAAAGTTTACCCTATTATTTTCTAGTAGTGCCAACTTTTCATTAATCCCTGACATTTATCTTACCATAATAACCATATACTGCGAAGTCCGTCGGCGAAGTTCACTATATGAACTATCAAAAACTCGAACACTAATATAAATAAAACTAAGAAACACTCCTGAATCACTTTTCCATGTTTTTTTTCCTTTTTCATCACTATCATCATTCTTTTTTGGCACCTAACCTAGCTAATTATAACACAACGAATAAATGTAATAATAACGAAAATAAACACTTATTATTTCCATCTCATAAACTAAAACTAAGAAAAAAAAAGCTTTAGCTTTTGCCCACTAAAGCTATGAACCTGAGAAAATTTGCCTGATTTTCAAAAAAGGGAGGAAACGCCCCAAAAATCTGAAATATATGAATGAAAACAAAGAAACTCACAATTTCCCATTGGAAACAATGACAACAAAATTCTAACACTTCGCCCATCACTTCCTCTTCTCTGCATTTATTCATTCGCCACTAGTAGGGAACTTAGACATCATAGAGAGACACTTTAGGGTTCAATTGAAAAAAAAAATCAATACATCCAGTGTCTTTTGTAAGTAATATATGTATATCAAAAACAACTGGATAAAAAAAAAGCTCTGTACCGTGAGTAAAACGCGATGTATTTAAAATACCAAAAAAAGTTCCTTCTTTCTAAAGATAATTCCGGCTTCCTATAATTAAGTTAAACCTATTTTCAAAAATGAAAAGTCCTTAATCAGCAAAGAAAAAAACTGCAGTTAGCCTCAGACAAAGAACGGCGCTATCCAAGCTTCGGATTTCCCTAAGACAGTGAGCAATAAAAAAGGTGCTATGCACAATGTTTCTAAGGAAGTTTAAATGATAAGAACCGTGTGAACGTCTAAATCATCAAAAATAGTTAAGAAAGATTATTGGACGAAGGGTTCGCATCCTTGGGCCACTCGGGC
>NW_028299746.1:0-2000 GCF_049724085.1 Artemia sp. Qi Xiang Cuo
ATCTTATTAGAAATACCTTGGACTATTTTCGGATCATTGTAAGTGTCTAAGTATCGTGTTGTATTATATCTGATTATAGACTTCTTATGCTTGTTGTCTCCCTGAGAACACCAGTCCCAACGGAATATATGTATTGTCAAGCCCTGTACTGGTGTATGTTAGCTGAATAAAAGTATTGTGTTATAGCCAGCCTCTATAAAATCTAAATTTAGTCCCTCGAATATTACCAGTTGGTAAGCCTCATTAGTCAGGTCATAGCCTAAGGCACGATACCAAAGTTTATTTACCTTAGGACCACAAGTGTCTCCCCTATAAAGCGAAAAATAAGGCAACAACCACAACTTCACCATACAAAGTTAAAACCACTTTACCACAGCTGGTGGCGATTCAAAAAACTCGGCCGAGAGGGCTAAATAAAAATTGTAGATTGAAACAAAATGGCTTTACCAGATGAAATTATGGCTGCCCTATCAACGGCACTTGAAATTGCCAAAATTATACCGGAATGCGCGGGGATTTCGGATTTCAATGAGTTCATCGAAAAATTTAAAACTTTCGACGAATTAAATATGTCGTTTGACGATAAGGTAAAAGAGCAATGCGTTGCAGCTAGATTAAAGGGAAGCGCTTGAATCTTTTAAAACGAGGTTCATAGAAACGAGTGTTTCCGAGAGGCTAAGAACAGAGGGAGTGACATTCAATACCTCAACTAGTATTAGGGAATATGCAGATAAAATTTGTTGGTCTGTATGCTTACAGTTAGAGAATGGCGGAAATGACGGACGGTACAGAAAGTACAATTCATACTTTTACGCAGGGGTTCCCAAAAAAGCTATTAAGACTAATATTGTCACGAAAACCGGACAATCTAGAGCAGGCTATAATTCTAATAGTACCATAAGTAAAAATTGACGAGGGCATGAAAAGGTTTGATCAGATGTCAATAAATAACACAGGAACCCAAGAAAGTGTACAATATGAAAGGGGACAGAAGCGGGTTAGCTTTGAGGAGCCAAATCGTGAACCAAAAGGGCGTGACGGAGGCCGAGGGTCGCCATCTAGGGAATTAGGTGACAGATTGTATGACCTTGAGTCGTTAGCGGCTAATAACTATAGAAAATATGGGCACCCACCCCCACCAAAGACAGATTGTTGGAGAACCAACAATGATAGATCAAGAATATTTAGAAGTAATCAGACACAACGTAGAAACAAGGAAACTAACAAATAGTTTAAGAGAAGGTTTAATTACTCCTAAAGTAGAAAACTCAACCAATATGCAGCAAAGTGCTGGCATGGAATACACAAAGACGGACAGATGTTAAAGACGCACCCCCCGATCAGACCGCGGGGGGGGGAGAAATTTAGGAAGGCAGGGAACAAATAATACTTGGCAAACACCGAATAATATCCCAGAATTTAGGCCTAGAAATCAAACGGTAAACAACACCCAGGGTCAAAATAGCAACGCTAAAGAAAACTGGGATAACCCCAGAAACGTTTGGTCAAACAGTGAACATTTAAACAGAGAAACCAGCCTGTAAGGGTCGACAGAGCTGAGTCATTACTAAGACCCCTTTATAGTTTAGAGTGTTGTGATACGGATGCAAATAATAATAATCTACCGATTTTGCGTTGTTTTAAAATTCAGTGCTTCCAAAATTTACCGTGTTTACTTGATACGGTTGCGTCTAAATCATTAATTCGAGAGGAAGTTTTTAAGAGGTCACCTCCTAGTGTCAAAAATGGCTTAAGCAGATACCAGAATACCCTGACATCAGTAACAGGTCACAAGCTGACAATATTAGGGTAATGTTCGTTAAAACTTAGCACAGGTGATAAAGAAATAACAGTAACGGTGATAATATGTAAGCAAATACCATTTCCTTTTGTTCTAAGAGTAGATGCTATAAGAAAATATGGGATCGTATGGGAACCCCTATCTGATAAAATAACCATAAGCAAGCCAAACGAAACTAATAGGTAAGTTTGCGTAGCAA
>NW_028299747.1:0-2000 GCF_049724085.1 Artemia sp. Qi Xiang Cuo
TGGGTATATATAATCCCATTGGTTAGGGGCAAGAAGGGGATTGGCTAGATTGCCTGCAATAGGTACTGGGTAAAAAATGGTGAGGGAGGCTTGGTTGCTTTTGAAAATTTTCGCCAGTAGAAGCAAAACATGCTGTTTTAAGCTGAAGCAACCTCTCCCATGCTTTAAATGGACGATGGATTACAAAAACAAAGCAATTAATTTTAAACATGACTTATTTTTCGATAAAATGTCTGAAAATGCTTAGGAATGATGCTTTGTTTACTGTGGTGTGAACTGTCATGGGAAACCTCACGTAGGTTTAGCTTGGGAAAACACAAACTTATGTATTTAAAGCATAATTTGGCAAAGCAAAAAAATGAGTGTAATAACCTTATATGTATGTTTCACTTTTATTGAGGATAGTGACTTGAAGGATTCAGATGTGATAGTTAGCCGTTGTTTGATATCCTGTTAAGAGCTATTTTTGGATGTCCACACTCCTTCTAGGTAAACAAACTGATCAATCCAATCCATTTTCTCGCCAAAAATAAAATAATCCAAAAATATTCAGAACTCCAAAGTCTTACATTTCAACGTAAAAATCCAAAATTAACTTTGAAACATAAACAGAATTTAACAGTGACAAGGCAAACCATGACACAAAACTGGCTTAATATTTCAAATCTTACAATTAAACGAAAATTCCAAAATAAACTTTGAAACATCAACATAATGTAATATTGACAAGGTAAGCCACGACACAACACTACAAATATATTCAAAGTCTTACACTTCAACGAAAAAATTATAAAATGAACTTTGAAACATAAAGAGAATGTAACAGCGACAAGGGAGACAACAAACAACACTAAAAAAATATTTAAAGCCTTATATTTCAAGGAAAAAAATCCAATATGAGGTTACATTTTAATAAAAAAATGTCAAAATGAACTTTGAAACATTAAAAAAATGTGACAGTGACAGAGTAAACCATGACAAAACACTACAAATTTTTCTAAGTATTACATTTCAAGGGAGAAAAAAAAATCAAAATATAATTTGAAAAATTAACGGTATGTAACAGCGACAAGGTAAAGCACCGCACAACACTATAAAACTATTCCAATTCTTACATGTCAACAAAAAAAAAACTCCAAATACATCTTTGAAGCATCAACAGAATGCAACAGTGACATGGTAAACCATGACACAACTATACAAAAATATTCTAAGTCTTACATTTTAATGAAAAAATTGCAAATTGAAATTTGAAACATCAACAGAGCATAACAGTGACAAGGTAAACAATGACACAACTATGAAAATATTCCAATTCTTACATTTCAACGAAAAAATTCAAAAATGAACTTTGAAACATCAACAAAATGTAACGGTGACAAGGTAAATCCCGACACAACACTGCAAAAATATTCCAAGTTTTACATTTCAAGGAAAAAGTTCCAAAATGGACTTTGAAATATCAAAGTCTAAATATTACATTTCAAGGGAAAAAAAATCAAAATTGACTTTGAAACATCAACAGAATGTAACAGTGACAAGATAAACCATGACAGAACACTACGAAAACACTACGGAAGTCTGATATTCCAAAGAGAAAAAAAAATCGAAAATAAAAATTGAAATATACACAGAATGTAACAGTGACATAGTAAATCACGACACAACAATACAAAAATATTCCAAGTCTTACATTCCACGGAAAAAATTCAAAAATGGAATTTAAAACATCAAAAGAATGTAACAGTGACATGATAAACCACGACACAACACTACAATAATATTCCAAGTCTTATATTTCAACGAAAAAATTCCAAAATTAAATTTGAAACATCAACAGAATCTAACAGCGACAAGGTGAATTCCGACACAACACTACAAAATACTCCAAGTCTTATATTTCAACAAAATAATTCCAAAATAAACTTTGAAACTTTAAACAAACAAACTTTAAACAATTTTTGAGACAAATATACTTTAAATGTAAAATTGAAAGGTAA
>NW_028299748.1:0-1000 GCF_049724085.1 Artemia sp. Qi Xiang Cuo
AAAGTGGAGAAAGCATTAAAATATGAACTACGGAGGTGTGAAATGGAGGCCATGGATAAAATTGCCAAAGATCTGGAAGATGCAGCTAGATGACATAATAGTAAGATATTGTACTGACATGTTAAGAAATTGAGTGGGAATAGCCCATCTGGATTTATCCCAGTTAAAGATAGGAATGGGGCCAAAATTAGTGATAAGGAAAGAGTTAAAGAGAGATGGGCAGAACATTTTGAGACTTTGCTAAGCCAAGATAGAGTTGCAGGAATAGATATAGGGGAAAATTAAAAATTTTGTGAAACCTCGGATGTAAAGGAAGATTTGTTTTGTGAGGAAGAATTAGTGACAGTACTAAAAAGATTAAAAAATAATAAGGCTCCATGTGCTGATAATGTAGTAAATGAAAGAGTTAAATATGGTGGCTCTGAGATTAAAAATAAGTTACTGAAGATTATGAATATAATTTTTGAAAAAGGGGAAGTACCTAACAATTTTAGGAAGATCTAAATTAAGCCACTTTATAAGAAAGGTGATAAGAGTGAGTGTGGTAATTATTAAGGCATTGGTTTGATCTATGTAGGTATCAAATTACTTAGTAATTTGATACTTTTTAGACTGAGAGATGCTGTAGACAAAATTTTAAGAGCAGAACAATGCAGTTTTAGAAAGGTAGAGGATGTGTTGACCAAATTTTCACTCTTAGGTTAATAATTGAGAAGTGTCTTGCCAAACACCATTGGTCCTCAATTTTATAGATTATGAGCAAGCATTTGATTCTGTTGACAGAAGAGCTTTAGCAAAGGTTTTATCCTTGTATGGTATACCAGACAAATACATTAAAGTGATTAGTGCTATGTACAAGAATAACACTGCTGCGGTTAAGGTAGGAAATGAGGTTAGCAGCTGGTTTTGTATTAAATCAGGAGTTAAGCAGGGTTGTGTTCTATCCCCCTTTGTATGGATTATTTTGATTGACTTTGTTTTAAGGATCACAGGAAAGGAA
>NW_028299749.1:0-1000 GCF_049724085.1 Artemia sp. Qi Xiang Cuo
GAGCTCCGTTCCAATTACTGTACATATCTGTGATGACTAACATCGATTTTAATACCTTACACAAGTAGGCTAGTGCTTTAATATCTGATATCCTTTCATCTAAATCAGATTATTATTATTATTTATTGGAAAATCCGTCATAAAAAAAGGAAAAGACAGAGCAATAAACGAAAAAAAAAAGAAGAAACACACTTAAACTTAGCACTGCACTTATACACTGCACTGCAGGTACGCGACATTTTTTTTTTTTTTTTTTTTTTTTTTTTTTTTTTTTTTTTTTTTTTAGGCTCCTAAATACTCAGCAAACATAAGCAATATGAACATCATTGCATCAAGCCGCAATTGGTAAAAAAAAATAAAAATTAAGCCAAATAATCATCAGTGAATTAAAACTGTACAGTAGATAATCATATCAACTAGCGTGAATATGACAAGAAACGGTAAAACAATTAAACAGTAAAACAATAATGTAGTCGAGCAAAAATTCTAGGTAATTTGCAAAGCTATTTTTGAAAGTTTTGTGGGGGGAAATCTTTTCTAGCTCTTTTAATCGGTTATAATAGCTTCACATCGGTTATAAGAACAAAAGTTGTCAATTATTTTTTAATATTTCAAATGACTAATCAGGAATATAATTTGATCAGGAACTTATTTGAGCATTAAAGCCAAAAATTTATCCTTTTAATTTTATGAAGTGTTGTGCATAAGAAATTAATAAGAATTTAATAAAAGCGTGAACTCTAACCACGCTCTATTTGAATGTTCAAATATATATATATATATATGTATGTATATATATAAGAATTTAATGAGTGTTGTGCATAAGAATTTAATATTTAATAAGAATTTAATAAAAGCGTGAACTCTAACCACGCTCTATTTGAATGTTCAAATATATATATATGTATATATATATATATATATATATTGTTTTCGCCACTTTTAAATGCCATTCTGTGGGGGGAAATCTTTTCTAGCTCTCTTAATCGGTTATAATAGC
>NW_028299750.1:0-5000 GCF_049724085.1 Artemia sp. Qi Xiang Cuo
CCCCCCTCGGAGATTGCTGAAAATAATGCTTTTTTTTATTAGCAAATAAAGCACTCTTTTGCGTCTTTCTGAACTTTCTGAGGGAGGAGGGGATAACTTTTTAGTTTAAAAAAATTGTTTACGAGTACAAAAATTCTACACTACAGATAAGGCTTTTGTGTTTTTCTAAACTTTTTGAGGGAGGAGGGGGTAACTTTTTAGTTTTAAAAATCTTATTAAGAGTAAAAAAATACTTCACTACAGGTTATGATTTTGTTTTTTTCTTAAGCTTATGAGGGAGGAGGGGAGAAATGTTTTGGTTTAAAAAATTGTAGGATGACTTGGGTCTTGTTGGATGACCTGCAAAAATTTTAAGTGTTAAATGTTAAAAACACGCACGAGTATAAAAAATTATGCACGACAGAGCCGTCTCGTTTGTTTGTCTGAAAGGTCTGAGGGAGGAGGGGGGTAACTTTTTTAGTTTAAAAAATCATTTTAAGATTAGAAAAAATGCATCAAGGAGTATAAGGCTATTGTGTTTTTGGGAGCGCTTTGAGGGAGGAGAGGGTAACTTTTTAGTTTAAATGATTCTCGGAGGACTTAGTCTGTGGTGGATGGTAAGGAAAAATGTAACGCGTCATATATTCGGGAAACATACGAGGAGAAAAATCCTTCACTACAGATAAGGCTATTGTGTCTTTCTGAACTTTCTGAGGGAGGAGGGGGTAGCTTTTTAGTTAAAAAAAAAAAGTGTGTTATAATTGTGATAAAACTTTCGTCAAAGAAAAAAAACTTAATCCATTCATTTTCTAGTTTCAGGGGGAAGCTGTGAAAACTTCTCCCTTCCCTGGTCCAGGACTTCAAAGTATCATGGGTAATTGCCCCCTCTCGCCGGATGATGATGTTAGTGAAGGTACGTTATTTGATATCCCCCTGGATTTTCAATTTACAGCTGAAGAAATGGACAGTCTTATACAAATTGTTGGGCCTAATTCTTCCAGGGACATTTTTGATGGCAACTTTACGATTAGTGAATTGGATCCTTTACAAACAGGGGCAGGACATGAAAATAGTGCTATGTCTTCGGAACTACGTGAATTTTATTTGTTAGAATCTGCTCTAGGTCATCTGCAAACGTATAGGGTAGATTTTAACCCTCCGGAGGAAAACGAGGGCATTATTTTAACAGACCCTGTGAAAGTTCTCCATAGCTACATCGGCAGAATTCGAGCGCAAAGTGAGATTCAGATTCAGAAATGGGAGGGTCAAGGGGGGGTTAAAGCATCAGTTCATCAAAGAGTTTATTTACAAAAGGGGACATCTGGGGAAATTTTTTATTTTCATTTTTCAACAGGCAACCAGACTTTTTACCCTGGTCTAAACGAATTCGAAGACAACTTTTTTTATCTGGGTAAATAAATTAATATCAACTTTGGATACGTTTAACGAGAGAGGGAATGGGTCCACAATTTTATACATTGAACACATGGATCTGTATCTCAGTAGATTTAAAAAGAAATTTATTTTAAGGGGAGCGGGTAATCTAAAAATTAAATGCCACCCGGATTTGTCAGCTACCAAAGGAGTTCAGGGTTTCTATTTTGAACCAGGGTTGCAATGCTTCAAGTTCGTATTTTTATCAGCTGCCCATAAAACATTATGAGAAGATTAAACGATAAAAAATCATGACAACCTTGCTCGCAACGGTTTAGAAAATTTTTCTAAAGTAATTTCTTATTTTTTAGTGGTTAATTATCCGGTGTCCTTTAAATAAATAAGCATATTCTTGAAAGAAATTGAAAATGTTGGGGTGGGGGTGGTTGTTCTCCAGTATGGCACAGAATTTGTAGATGAGGGAAAAAAACAAATAAGAAAGGGGTTTGTATTCAGTCAGGACACCGTTAGTAGTAAATGTTAAATATTGAGTATTAGTTACTTGTGAGCCTCCCATATATTCATATTCTTATGGAAATTTTTTTCTCATTACTGCACTAAGTCGACTCCTATCCGAAGGTTTGAAGAAAGGGGAAAATCTTTTTTGTCCCATTTGTCTTTCCCCATTAACATCTGAGCGAACATGCTCAGACCATATGAGGCATTGCAGAATTCATGGAAATCGAAGAGTAGACCTGCCGGTAGAAGTCAAACGCAGCCTACAATTAAAAAATTTCAAAAATTCCCTGCTACAATTTGATAAAATGTCTTCGGATTGCGACACAATACTGATTAAGGTATCAAACCCATCAAAGCCAAATATAGTAAAATAACACACACTAATTGCCTGTTCCTGAGCGAACACTCATCGCGATTCTAACAGTAAATTACACTTGGACGAGTTTTTTTGACTATTGATGAGGAGGGTAGTATGGAAAAGCGATTGGTATCTGTAATAAAAACAGCAAACGGGACGATTTCACGATTATGTCACACCAACTACCCAATGACACTGTCAGATAAAGAGCAACTAGCATTGGGAAGGGGGACAATTTTCTGGGTTTGTAGAGGTGCTCTTGCCCCAAAAGACGCGGTCCAGGACCACGACCACCTTATTGACCCCAATTCAACGGAAAAAAGTAACTTTCGTGGGTGGGCTCACAATTCATGTAATTTAAAAATTATACAGCAAATTTTTCTTCCTGTTTTTATACATAATGCTAACTACGATCTAAAGTATGTGCTAACAGCATTGGCACATCTTCAAAGAAATGGAACATGGGATAATGATGCATGGGTGATAGACAGCTTTTGCTACAAAATCATACCTAAATCAGCGAAGAATTTTCTTGTTTCGGAATCTACGTGGAAATTTTTTGAAGCTAACGTTAAGTACACGAATAAGGTTTGCTTTTTAGATTTCTAAACCTTTTTCCCCAATTCATTGAGTGAATTAATTCAATTGCAGAAAAATGATGACGGTTGTAACTCTTTCTTCTTTCTCAAGCAACGATTTACAAATGATTTATATGATTTATCGACGGTCAAGAGCATATATCCTTAGGATCATTATTATTCAGTGTTGAGATTTGCCGAGGAAACTTTTCCTCCAATTGAATCGTTTTTAGACAGTTTTCACAGTCGCAGTTGCACCAACCAGATATACAGTTTTGCTACATGGGATTGGGTAAAAGGAGGATGTAAAAAAAGCTTTGACAATTACAAACTGTATTTTTCGAGTGATGAGTTAGCTTTCTTAGATATTATGTGTAAAAATAAGGACAAATTCTATGAGGAGTTTAATCTTGATTTGGTTTATTATTTTTTATCGCCTCATCTCGTGATGGACCTTATCCTAAAAGTTAGTGGGGAAAAATTTGGGCTAATCACTGACAATGATCCGTACCTGTTCATCGAAAGGTCAATGAGGGGGGGTTTTTTTTTCATGGGGACCGTATCTTGGAAACTAATCCAACAGGAGAGAAGACGGGGATAAAATTAGATACAGATTTCCTTTATATGAAGTCTCTCTACTTCTTAGCCATGTCACAATATGAGTTACCGTGAGGGGACTATAAAGAGTTCAATAACGATCAAGCTCTTCATATCCCCAATAGAGACTGTGTTGAGGAAAATGACTAAGAGGGATGGTTTTTTTAAATTGATAGAGATATACCAGTCAAGCTTCACGATTCAGTAAATGATTTTATTATCCCTTGCATCAATAGACCTATGACTAGGGGCTCTTTGAGTCATCTTAATAGGCGTTTAGTCGATGAGGACGGAGTTCATTGGACACCTTCAAAACCATAACTTGTTGTTGACCTTCTGCCAAAAAAAACATAGCTGTACATCACGTAGCTTTAAAATGGATGTGCAACAACGGTTTCAACGTCACAAAGGTTCACAGAGCACTCCAGTTTAGCCAAAAACCCTATTTGAAAATGTTTGTTGACACTTTTGTCAACAAACGTTCTGCAGCGCAGACGAAGGCTGAAAAAGAAATTTATAAACTCATTTTGAATTCAGCTTTCGGCAAAATGTGTGAGAGTGTTCGTAATAGGAATCGTTGTGATGCCTTGACCGATCCCGAACAATGTTCTTGAATTAATGCCGACCCAAATTACATTTTCTTCACAATCATTGGCCCGGACCTGGCTCTTTTGAATAGGAAAAAAAGACGCATTGTTCTTAATAAAAATATTGCTACAGGCAGTACGATCTGTGAGATCTCTAAAAAGGTCAGGTTGGAATTCTACTACAATATGGCTAGGGTACAGTGGCCGTAAAGGAGGAAAGGAGAGGTCAGTTACGGGGACACGGATTCTCTACTGTTGAAAGTAAAAACCCAACATCTAATTGATAATTTGGCAAATGGTGAAATTATTAGCTCACGGATGGTCTACACCATTTGGAGTTGTATATACCCAGTGCTTGTGAAACGTGGGGAACACAATAAGATTTTTTTATTTTAATCATAACCAGTAAGTGACATGATTTCCCATGGTATGTTTTTAGGTCCGAAGGTGTACTTTATGCTGACTCATGAAGAGGAAATCCAAAAACGTTGCAATGGAGTGCCCACACACTATATAGATAAGAATTTTAACATGGATATTTATAGGAATCGTATTGTTTAATATACAATTCCACGAGTCAAATTGCTGGCAATTCGTTCTCTCAACTACAGGAACTTCACTGTAAATATAGAAAAAATTGTCATGAGTACCATCTACGACAAGGTCTATGTTTGTCAAGACGGTTTGACTACCCTCCCCCTTGGTCACTATTTAACTTCAGACCGGGCCGAATGTGTTATCCATAGGGAAAGTCTCGGTTTAAATAAAGTCCTGTAAATTATTTCCTAAAACCTTTGGGGGAGGGGCCTCGCGGCCTTTGGGGGGGGGGGATTCAAGGCCCGGGGGGGCGGCCGCCAGTGGGGGGCGCACCGCCACAATATCAAAGTTATCTTTTTTTGACTTAGAGCAGATTTTTTTTTTGTAAATGTTTCATTAAAAAAAAGTGATATTTTTTCAAGTGCTCTCTAATTTAATGTTGTATTTTTTTCTCTATAAATAAACAAAAAA
>NW_028299751.1:0-1000 GCF_049724085.1 Artemia sp. Qi Xiang Cuo
TACCTGAATGTGATTATTCTTCAGGCGAGTTTCTATCGGATAAAACAAAAAGTTGTGATTTTCCGATCCGATCGTTACATGTAAATGCCCAGGGGATACAAAGTGCATTCAATGAACTGAAGCTTTTGCTTGCATCTAGTCCTATAGACATTGTTGGAGTTTGCGAAACTTTTCTGTCTGCTAATACACCCCTTACAATGTTAGATCTGCCCGGGATGAAGTGTATTTCTTGTACAAGGTGTCAGAGTGCGAGAGGAGGTCAGATGCTGTATATTCGTGATGACTGGTCTTTTAGTATTCTCAGTGATTTGTCTGTATTTGATGAAGGGTTATGTGAGACTATTTTTGTTGAAGTTGTACCTTTGGGCTGTAATCCATTTATTTTCGGGTCTGTTTATCGATCTCCGTCGGGTAACCCAAAAATATTTTTTGAAGTTTTTGAACCGTTGTTGAAAAATCTGGAAGCGTTGAAAAAACCGGTTATTATTTCGGGTGATTTTAATTTTGATCTTTTGAATCTCGATGTTGGAAATAATAAGGAGTTTTTAACTATGATGTTGTGTTCTAATTTTCTTCCAAGTATTTCTCTGCCGACAAGAGTTACAGCTAACACAGCTACATTATTAGATAATATATTTTTTTTCTCCTGTTTTATTTGATGCTGAAAAATCGTCAGTAATTTTGTCTGATATGTCAGATCATTTTCCGGTGAGTGTTCTTTTAAATTTAAATAATAGTAATAAACAACATCGAGATTCAACAATGAATAATTCAAAAAAGCGATATACATGGATTGATTGTAAAGTTCTACGTCAGTTAATTGGTGACCATGATTGGAGTTCGGTTTATGGCTCAGATGACGCAAATTCTGCGTTTTCAGATTTTATTGATCAAATGATGCGTCTGCGGGATCGGGCTTCTTCAACACGAGTTTCGCATGGAAAGTTTGCGCAGAAATTTGACCCATGGATTACTGAAGGTATTTTGGCATCGTTAAAAC
>NW_028299752.1:0-1000 GCF_049724085.1 Artemia sp. Qi Xiang Cuo
TCAAAAAAGTCCTAGATGAATATATACAAAATTTTGAGTTTCTATTTGAAATTTTTGATAAGTAATTCGAAACCATATAATAGGTGCTGAGGTGCCAACCAAATTTTTAATGATAACTCAAAGAGTCGTTTGAAATGTAAACAGTCGTTTGTTTTTCCGCCTCTCATTTCCATATTAACCCGAAAAATGAATCTTTTTCGCACAGGTAAAATCTAGTGGATTGTTGAGTTTTGACCACTAATTAGTCAATATTGCCACCTGTGTCCAAAACAAATAAATTTTGAGTCGCACCAACTGAAACTCGACATTGTTTGTACCGGTAACATGCAGTACAGATTTGTACCCTGGTTGTTTGTTGACTGCCGTTCTTGGTTGTTTTATTAACCTCTTTGTAGCTTGGAGTGTGTTTTTTTTCTCATTTGTTTTTATCCTATTTATTTATTTCTTCTTGTTTCTTTTCTTCCTTTTTATTTTCGTTAGCTTCATTGTCATATTGGCCTAGGCGAAACCCAAAAAAAGAACGGTAACGTAGACCAACTTAGTTGAGGAAAAGTAAGAGCAAACGAAAAAACTTGCAATATGAATAGTGTTTGAATTTTGGCGTTTCTTTGTGGCTTGTCGGTAGTTTTGCGTCTTTCTTGTAAGGTTTGTCTATGGTGTGACCACAAGTGGTGAAGACTAAAGAACAACGACTTTTTCAAGAGTAGCTTTTTAGTAATGCCACACAATTATAAAATTGGTTGAAACAGACAAGGACAAATTGTCTAATTACCAAAATCAGTTGCCTCTTCGTCTCAATTTGCGTCATATATTTACCATGTTTAATGCTTTCCCAACATCCTCTCTTCAGGCTTCTATTTTGCTATTTCACTCCTACCAGAGATGCGGTTGGGAGCACCTTAATTTATTAACTTAACTGCAGCCACTGTTTCTATTCGAAGTCAATTTTGCAGCCGCGTCTTGACATTGGTTCGAGATAGAGAACGGTCTTTCAAATTCC
>NW_028299753.1:0-1000 GCF_049724085.1 Artemia sp. Qi Xiang Cuo
AGTACTTTAACTAGTAAAACAGGTTTAGGAGGAATATTAAGAAAAGAACTTGAAATAACATAATAAAGCCTTTTAAAAAGTGTTTCTTTGTGTTGGGGTATGCAAAATGTCGTAATTAATGTTGAGGTGAAAAAAGATGAGTACTTCAACTTGTAAAACAGGTTTAGGAGGAATATTAAGAAAATAACTTGTTCTGAAATAATATAATAAAGCCATTGTAAAGTATTGCTTGGTGTTGGGATATGTAAAAAGTCGTAAAGTAATGTTAGGAGTGAAAAAAGATTACCAAAAACCCTTGAAAATACCAAAAATATATGGTAAAATGTTGCTATTGTAGCTAGTTTAGAAGGAATATGATCCATCAGGGCTACCAAAAACCCTTGAAAATACTTATAATATAGGATAAAATGTTGCTATTGTAGCTAGTTTAGAAGGAGTATACTCCATCAAGGCTACCAAAACTTTTGAAAATACTAATGGAATAGGGTAAAATGTTGCTATTTTAGCTATTTTAGACAGAAAATGCTCCATCAAGTCTACCAGAAACCCTTGAAAATACTAATAATATAGGGTAAAATGTTGCTATTGCAGCTAGTTTAGAAGAAAGGCTACCAAAACCCTTGAAAATACTAATAATATAGGGTAAAATGTTGCTATTGTAGCTAGTTTAGAAGGAAAATTCTCCATCAATACAACCAAAAACCCTTGAAAATACTAATAATATAGGGTAAAATGTTGCTGTTGTAGCTAGTTTAGAAGGAGAATGCTCCATCAAGGCTACCAAAACCCTTGAAAATACTAATAATATAGGCTAAAATGTTCTATTGTAGCTAGTTTAGAAGGAAGGCTACCAAAACCCTTAAAAATATTAATAGAACAGGGTTACATGTTGCTGTTGTAGCTAGTTTAGAAGGAAAATGCTCCATCAAGGCTACCAAAAACCCTTGAAAATACTAATAATATAGAATAAAATGTTGCTATTGCAGCTAGTTTAGAAGCA
>NW_028299754.1:0-2000 GCF_049724085.1 Artemia sp. Qi Xiang Cuo
GAATTTTATTTGTTAGAGTCTGCTCTAAGTCACATGCAAACACATAGTGCAGATTTTAACCCTCTCGAGGAAAACATGAATGACAGGGGCATTATTTTAACAGACCCAGTAAATGTTCTCCATAGCTTCATAGACAAAATTTAAGCAAAAATAGAGATTCAGATTCAGAGTTTGGGGGGTCAAGGGGGAGGGGATTAAAGCATAAGTAAATCAAAAAGTTTATTTTAAAAAGAGGAAATGTGGGAATGTTTTATACTTTCATTTTTCAACTGGCAACCAAAATTAGTACCCAGGTCTAAATGAATTTGGGAATAACTTTTTTAACTGGAAGAATAAGTTGATTTAAGATTTGGACACGTTTAATGAGAGGGGAAGTGGGTCCACAATTTTATACATTGAACACATGGATCTGAATCTCAATAGATTTAAAAAAAAACTTTATTTTAAGGGGGCGGGGAGAGGTAGTCGACGAATAAATTCCCACCCAGATTTGTCGGCTACAGGAGGGGCTCAGGGTTTCAGATTTGACACAGGGCTGCAATGCTTTAAATACGAATTTTTAGAAGCAGCCCATAAAACATTAAACAAAGATTCAACAATGAAAAATCTCGACGGACTTGCTAGTAACGGTGTAAAAAATTTCCATATAGCAAAATTTTATTATTTAGAGGGGAAATTTCAGGAGTCCTTGAAAGAAATAACTTCATATGAGAAAGGAAATGAAAATCTTGGGTTGTGGGTGGCTACTCTCCGGTATGACACAGAATTTGTAAATAGGGGAAAGACACCAAATAAAAAAGGAGTTGTGTTTTTTGTTAGGAAGTTAATGGGAAAAAATACTAAAAATTCTGTATCGATAATTTATAAAACCTCCAAAGATATAAACTCCTACCATAATTTTTTCCCCGTTACGGCTGTAAATCAACTCCTAGTTAATGGAACGAAGAAAGGAAAATACCAATATTGCCCCATGTGCCTTTACTCATTTAGATCTGAGCGAGCATTCTCAGACCAGATGGACCATTTCAAAATTCATGGCAATCAAAGAATTGAAATGCCAGCAGAAGACAAAGATACTTTACAATTTAAAAATTTCCAAAATTCCCTGCTACAAGTTGATAAAGTGTCTTTAGATTGTGAATCAAGACTGGTTGAGGTATCAGACCCATCAAGGCCAAATACAGCCAAGGAACACAAACTAGTTGCGTGTTCCTACGCGCATGCCCGTCGCGACTGAAACAATAGAATGTAGCTGGACGAGTTTTTTTTTGCTATTGATGGGGAATTTATTATGAAAAAGTTATTAATATCCGTAATAAAAACAGTAAGTGGTGCAAATTTATGAGTGCGACATACCAAGAACCATATGGACTAATCAGAGAAACCACACCTGTTAGTAGAAAATGGGATAAGTTGTTAGGTTTGTAGAGGTGCTCTTGTCCCAAAAGATACGGTCCAGGATCATAATCACCTTATTGACCCCAATTCAACGGGAAAAAGTAACTTTGAAGGGTGGGCTCACAAATCATGTAAATTCAAAATTGAGCAATAACTCTTTCTTCCGGTTTTTATGCATAACGCTAACTACGATCTGAAGTTTGTGCTACCTGCATTGGCGCGTCTTCAAAGAAATGGAACAGTGGATGATGCATGGGTGAAGCTTTACCTACAAAATCATACCTAAATCATCAGAAAAATTGCTTGTTTTGGAATTTATGTGGAAATCTGTTGAAGCCGACGTTGAGTACACGAATAAAATTCGCTTTTTAGGTTCATACAGTGTTCTTCCCTAAATCATTGAGCGAATTAATTCAAGTGCAGAAAAACGATGACGGCTGCAACGCTTTCCCCCTTCTCAAGCAACAATTTCCAAATGATTTATATGATTTGTTGACGGTCAAGGGCATATATCCTTATGACTATTATTGTTCCATGTCGAGATTCGCCGAGGAAACTATTCCTCCGATTGAATCGTTTTACGATAGTCTACATGATCGTAG
>NW_028299755.1:0-5000 GCF_049724085.1 Artemia sp. Qi Xiang Cuo
ATTAACTTTGAAAACAATGGATTCGTCAATTGTCAATGTGAGTACAGCTTATTAAATTTTTTAATTTATTTCCAGATAAAAA
Source organism: Artemia sp. Qi Xiang Cuo (assembly GCF_049724085.1). NCBI lineage: Eukaryota > Metazoa > Arthropoda > Branchiopoda > Anostraca > Artemiidae > Artemia > Artemia sp. Qi Xiang Cuo. The sequence goes on from NW_028299755.1 coordinate 83, forward strand.
GCATTTACCAGTAAATTCAAATTTCAGGGGAACTTAGCCCCCCTCCCCTCCAACAATACAAAATCTTAAAATATAATGAGTATATTCGATAGAAAACGCTAAGTATGCTTTTTTCTACTATGTAAATAAATCTGTCCTCCCCAGCTATGTTTACCACTTTTCCATGGTTCGAAAAACAGTTTTTTTTCATTCAAAGATAACCATTTTTCAATCGTGCGTTTAAAACGTGCTGTCTTTTTCCGGTTTGAATGAAAAGCTTCGGTGTTACAAAGAGAGTGACAGTTTTGGGACTCAAATTTCACACGCTATTGCTAACATAAATTAATAGCATATGCTTAATGAATTAACAACAAGGATGTTCCTTTGACAAAGAGAGAAAATCGTATTCTAGTCTAATTAAAGGAAATATATTTTATTTTCAATTGTATTCCATGATTAAGAAGGTTTTACGATGTGAAAAAAAAAAATAATTCATCGCATGGAAAGTCAGGGAGGAGGGAGGAGGGAATTCTTTATGCAGACTAATTTTTTGAAATCCCCCTTCCCTCCAAACTCAAAATTTTCCAAAATTTTACTTTAAAAGCTTTTCTTTTTAAATATTTCTAACCTGCTGATAGTTTTAGCACTACAAACATAGAAATTGACTTTTTAGCTCAAATTATATTACGGGGGGATTTTTTTGAAACCCCCTTCCCTCCAAACTCAAAATTTTCCAAAATTTTACTTTAAAAGCTTTTCTTTTTAAACATTTCTAAAGTGCTAATAGTTATAGCACTACAAACATCAGAATTGACTTTTTAGGTCAAATTATATTACGGTTAAATGTTTTTGAAATCCCCCTTCCCACCAAGCACAAACTTTTACAAAATTTTACTTTACAGGGTTTTCTTGTTAAATATTTATAAAGTGCTAATGGTTATAGAAATACGATCCTCAGAATTTAATTTTTAGGTAAAATTTTGTTATTGTGAGATTTTTTTGAAATCTCCCTTCTCTCAAAGAAAAAAAATTTACAAAATGTTAATTTAAAGGCTTTTCTTATCAAACATTTCTTAACTGCTAATGGTTATAGAACTACAAGAATCAGAATTTAATTTTTGGGTCAAATTATATTATGAGGAGATTTTTTTTAAATCCCCCTTCCCACCAAACTCAAAATTTTACAAAATTTTACTTTAAAAGCTTTTCTTTTTAAATATTTCTAAATTGCTGATAGTTATAGCACTACAAACATCAAAATTGACTTTATAGCTCAAATTATATTATGGGGAGATTTTTTTGAAATCCCCCTTCCGTCCAAACTCAAAATTTTCAAAAACGTCACTTTAAACGCTTTTCTTTTAAAATATTTCTAAAGTAATAATATTTTTAGCAGTACAATCCTCAGAATTGACTTTTTAGGTCAAACTATTTTACGGTGAAATTTTTTTGAAATACCCCTTCCTCCCAAACTCAAAATTTTAAAAAATTTTACTTTAAAAGCTTTTCGTTTTAAATATTTCTAAAGTGCTAATTTTTATATCACTACAAACATCGGTATCTACTTTTTAGCTCAAATTATATTACTTTGAAATGTTTTTTAAATCCCAATTCCCTCCAAGAACAGAAATTGCCAAAATGTCAATTTAAAGGCTTTCCTTTTTAAGTATTTCTAAAGTGCTAATAGTTATAGCACTATAAACATCAGAATTGACTTTTTAGGTCAAATTATATTACGGGGATATGATTTCTAAATCCCCCGTTCGCCAACCAAAAAACATTTACAATACGTCATTTTAAAAGCTTTTATTAGAAAACATTTTTAAACTGATGAAGGTTATAGCACTACAAGTATAAAAATTGAATATTTGGGCGAAATTATACTATGGGTGGATTTTTTTGAAATCCCCCCTCCCCCCAAGCTAAAAATTTTCCAAAATTTTACTTTAAAGCTTTTATTTTTAAATATTTCTAAAGTGCTAATAGATATAGCACTACAAACATCAGAATTGACTTTATAGGTCAAATTGTATTATGGGGAGATTTTTTTTAAATCCCCCTTTCCCCCAAGATCAAAAATTGCCAAAATTTTACTTTCAAAACTTTTTCTTCTTAAGAATTTCTAAAGTGTTGATAGTTGTAGCACTACAAACATAAAAATTGACTTTATAGCTCAAATTATATTATGGGGAGATTTTTTTGAAATCCCCCTTCCCCCCAAGCTAAAAATTTTCCAAAATTTTACTTTAAAGCTTTTCTTTTTAAATATTTCTAAAGTGCTAATAGATATAGCACTACAAACATCAGAATTGACTTTATAGGTCAAATTATATTATGGGGAGATGTTTTTGAAATCCCCTTTCCCTCCAAACTCAAAATTATCCAAAATTTTCCTTTAAAAGCTTTTCGTTTTAAATATTTCTAAAGTGCTTATAGTTATAGCACTACAAGCAGCGAAATTTACTTTTTATCTCAAAGTATATTTCGTTGATATTTTTCTTAAATCCCCATCCCCTCCAAGATAAAAAATTTCCAAAATGTTACTTTACAGGCTTTTATTTTTAAGCAATTCTAAAGTACTAATAGTTATAGCACTACAAACATCAGAATTGACTTTATAGGTCAAATTATATTACGGGGAAATGTTTTTGAAATCCCCCTTCCCTCCAAACACAAAATTTTCCAAAATTTTACTTTAAAAGCTTTTCTTTTTAAATATTTCTAAAGTGCTAATAGTTATATCACTACAAACATCAGAATTGACTTTATAGGTCAAATTATATTATGGGGAGATTTTTTTAAAATCCCCCTTCCCTCCAAACTCAAAATTTTCCAAAATTTTATTTTAAAAGCTTTTCTTTTTAAATATTTGTAAAGTCCTAATAGTAATAGCACTACAAAAATCATAATTAACTTTTTAGGTCAAATTATATTATGGGGAGATGTTTTTAAAATACCTCGGCTCTCCCAGCACAAAATTTTCACACATTGTTCTTCAAAAACTTTTCTTTTTAAATATTTCTAAAGTGCTAATAGTTATAGCACTACAAACATCAGAATTGACTTTATAGGTCAAATTATATTATGAGGGGGTGTTTTTGAAATCTCCCCTTCTCCCCAAACTAAAATTTTCCAAACTTTTACTTTAAAAGCTTTTCTTTTTAAATATTTCTAAAGTGCTAAGACATAGAGTGCTACAAACACCAGAATGAACGTTAGAGGGCAATTTATCTGTAAAAGAGGGCTTATTATTTCATTACTAAATTTGTCTTCTTTTTTAAGGATGTTGAGGTGGATTTATGCAATTACCTATCCTCCGAAAAGAGACCAAGATGGGGTGATATCACATCGATGCAAGCTGCAAGACCATCAATCATCAGATATGCCAGCTCCATTACAAGTTTCATTGACCAACAAGGAGCCTCTCAAGCCAGTGTCAGCTCTGCACAAACCTCTATGCAACCTGGCAGAAAATTCAAGAGAGAATGGATAGATTCTCATAATGCATCAGTGTCATCTAGTCAAGATCGGGGGGTCACCCCCTATCATCAAAAAAATTAAAATGAACATGCATCATCATCAACACCATTAAAACATGAAGAAGAAGAAGAGAAAGAAATTAAATCAATCTTGGAAAATACTAGCAAACCTAGTGGAAAAAACTTGACAATGGTGGTGAGGAAAAGGTGATAATTTATCCTCTCACCATCACCAGCCAGTATACAAAACGATCGTGGACGTTACACAGCGTGTTTACGTTCAAAATGGTTGAAGTTCTGAAAGGTGTTCATGAAAATATTGGTGAGGCGGGGAGTTTAAGTTCCCCCACCACTCTTTCCAAAGTCACTGGTGTTCACACTAAAAGTGTACATGACTATCTACAAAATGAATCAAGTTACACTCTGCATAGAAATCATAGACTTCGTGCCAATCAATATCGAAAAACTAAAGCCTTTTACCCATTGCATATAATGCAAGCAGATCTCCTGACTCTAGATGGGATTCAACGACGTCACAATACAACGTACAAGTACATCCTACTTGCAATCAGTGTTTATAGTCTTTATGCATATGGAATTCCATTGTGATCAAAGAGAGGCTTTGAAGTTGCTCAGGCCACTGAAAGTATTCTCGAACAGGTTTCATATAAAAAAATTCAAACTGATCGTGGTAGTGAATTTGTTAACCCTCATGTTGCAAAAGTACTAGAGAAATATAGTACACTGCTCTATTATAGTCATAGTCCTATAAAGGCTGCATTGGCCGAACGATTGATAAGAACTATTCTACTTTTAATTTCAAAAAATTGTACATTCAGAAATACATCGGCTTTTATTCACGATTTAGATAAAATCATATTTATTTATAATCATCAACCACATCGATCATTGTCCAACTCTTAATCAATGGAAGTTCACCATTCTGATCATGATACAATTGACACCTTTCTTAAACAATATTCCAATGAATCGATTGTCAAGAATAAAAATAAATTCCATTCTAGTGAGGCGTTCCGAATTAATAGAAAAAATATTGTTTTTGAAAAAGATACTTACTTGTGTTCCACAGACATTTTTAAAGTGTCGAAAATTCTAGAAACTAAACCAATAACTTATCGTTTGCGTGATACCAAAGATGAAGAGATTCTCGGCGGCTTTTATGACTATGAACAACAAAAAGTTAAAAATAATAGTGATATCTATCAAATTGAAAAGATATTAAAGACTCGTACTCACAGGGGTAAGAAACAGTTACTTGTTCGCTGGCTAGTATACAACTCTGATTTTTATTTCCTGATGAGCGTTGAAGATATAGACAATGTCCAATGATTTCTATATATCTTTCATGTGCAACATATCACACCCTCTCTAAAATAACTTGAGTACAACAAGGGATTTTTGGACAAAACTCTCCCCAGCCATCAACTTTGACTGGGCGT
>NW_028299756.1:0-5000 GCF_049724085.1 Artemia sp. Qi Xiang Cuo
TTGGTTGTGTTTTACCTTGTCACAGTTACATTTTGTTGTTTTTTCAAAGTTCTTTTTGAATTGCTTTCGTTGAAATGCAAGAGTTGGAATATTTCAGTAGTGTTTGGCTGTGGTTTACCTTGTCACAGTTACATTTTCATGATTTTTCAAAGTTCATTTTGAATTGCTTTCCTTGAATTGCAAGAGTTGGAATATTTCAGTAGTGTTTGGTTGTGGTTTACCTTGTCACAGTTACATTTTCTTGATTTTTCAAAGTTCATTTTGAATTTCTTTCGTTGAAATGCAAGAGTTGGAATATTTCAGTAGTGTTTGGGTGTGGTTTACCTTGTCACAGTTACAATTTCTTGATTTTTCAAAGTTCATTTTGAATTTCATTCGTTGAGATGCAAGAGTTGGAACATTTCAGTAGTGTTTGTTTGTGGTTTACCATGTCACAGTAACATTTTCTTGATTTTTCAAAGTTCATTTTGAATTTCTTCTGTTGAAATGTAAGAGTTGGAATAATTCAGTAGTGTTTGGTTATGTTTTACAATGTCACAGTTAAATTTTCTTGATTTTTCAAAGTTCATTTTGAATTTATTTCGTTGAAATGCAAGAGTTGGATTATTTCAGTAGTGTTTGGATGGGGTTTACCTTGTCACAGTTACATTTTCTTGATTTTTCAAAGTTCTTTTTGAATTTCTTTTGTTGAAATGCAAGAGTTGGAATATTTCAGTAGGGTTTGGTTGTGGTTTAGCTTGTCACAGTGACATTTTCTTGATTTTTAAAAGTTCATTTAGAATTTATTTCGATGTTTTTAACGAGATTGAATCTTTCAGGGGTGGTTGATTGTGGTTTACCTTTTCACAGTTACATTTTCCTGATTTTTCAAAGTTCATTTTGGATTTCTTTCGTTGAAATGCAAGAGTTGGAATATTTCAGTAGTGTTTGGTTGTGGTTTACCTTGTCACAGTTACATTTTCTTGATTTTTCAAAGTTCATTTAGAATTTCTTTCCTTGAAAAGCAAGAGTTGGAATATTTCAGTAGTGTTTGGTTGTGGTTTACCTTGTCAAAGTTACAATTTCTTTATTTTTCAAAGTTCATTTTGAATTTCTGTAGCTGAAATGCAAGAGTTGGAATATTTCACTAGTGTTTGGTTATGTTTTACATAATCACAGTTACATTTTCTTGATTTTTCAAAGTTTATTTTGAATTTCTTTCATTGAAATGTAAGTGTTGGAATATTTCAGTAGTGTTTGGTTATGGTTTATCTTGTCAAAGTTACATTTTCTTGATTTTTCAAAGTTCATTTTGAGTTTCTTTCATTGAAATGTAAGTGTTGAAATATTTCAGTAGTCTTTGGTTGTGGTTTACCTTGTTCCAGTTAGATTTTCTTGATTTTTCAAAGTTAATTTTGAATTTCTTTCATTGAAATGTACGAGTTGGAATATTTCAGTAGTGTTTGGTTATGGTTTACCTTGTCACAGGTACATTTTCTTTATTTTTCAAAGTTCATTTTGAATTTCTTTCTTTGAAATGCAAGAGTTTGAATATTTCAATAGTGTTTGTTTGTGGTTTACCTTGTCACAGCTACATTTTCTTGATTTTTCAAAGTTCATTTCGAATTTCTATCTTTGAAATGAAAGAGTTGGAATATTTCAGTAGTGTTTGGTTGTGGGTTACCTTGTCACAGTTACATTTTCTTGATTTTTCAAAGTTCATTTTGAATTTCTTTCATTGAAATGCAAGTGTTGGAATATTTCAGTAGTGTTTGGTTGGGGTTTACCTTGTCAGAGTTACATTTTCTTTATTTTTAAAAGTTCTTGTTTTTTTTCTTTCATTGATATGGAAGAGTTGTAATATTTCAGTAGTGTTTGGTTTTGGTTTACATTGTCACAGATACATTTTTTTGATTTTTCGAAGTTCATTTTGAATTTATTTCGTTGAAATGCAAGAGTTGGAATATTTCAATAGTGTTTGATTGTGGTTTACCTTGTCACAGATACATTTTATTGATTTTTCAATGTTTATTTTGAATTTCTTTCGTTGAAATGCAAGAGTTGGAATATTTCAGTAGTGTTTGGTTATGGTTTACCTTGTCACAGTTACATTTTCTTAATTTTTAAAAGTTCATTTTGAATTTCTTTCATTGAAATGCAAGATTTTGAATATTTAAGTGGTGTGTGGTTGTGGACTACCTTATCACAGTTACATTGTCTGGATTTTTCAAAGTTCATTCTGAATTTCTTTCGATGAAATGCAAGAGTCGCAATATTTCAGTAGTGTTTGGTTGTGGTTTATCTTGTCTCTGTTTCATTTTCTTGAGTTTTCAAATTTCATCCTGAATTTCTTTCGTTGAAATGTAAGAGTTGGAATATCTCAGCAGTGTTTGGTTGTGGTTTACCTTGTCCCAGTTACATTTTCTTGATTTTTCAAAGTTAATTTTTAATTTCTTAAACTGAAATGAAAGAGTTGGAATATTTCATTAGTTGTGTTTTTTGGTGTAAAATGTAAAATAATCAAAAAATATATAATTCTTATATCATAGTTACTATATTAATATTAAATGAATGAGTTCTAATATTTCAGTAGTGTTTGTTTGTGTTTTCACTTGTCACATTTACTTTTTCTTTATTTTTAAAAGTTCTTTTTAATTTATTTAGTTTAAATTCTAGTGTTTGTATATTTAAGTATTGGGTTGTGATGGTTTACCTTGTCAAAGTTACATTTCCTTGATTGTTCATAGTTCATTTTGAATTTATTTAGTTGAAATGAAAGAGTTGGACTATTTCAGTAGTGTTTGGTTGTGGGGTACCTTGTCACATTTACATTTTCTTGATTTTTCAAAGTTCATTTCGAATGTCTTTCGTTGAAATGCAGGAGTTGGAAAATTTCAGTAGTGTTTGGTTGCGGATTACCTTGTCACAGTTACATTTTATGGATTTTTAAACTTTAATTTTTATTTTATTTCTTTAAAATTCATAAGTTGTACTATTTCAGTCGTGTTTGGTCGTGGTTTACCTTGTCACAGTTACATTTTCTTTAATTTTGAACGTTAATTTTGATTTTATTTCCTGGAAATGCAAGAGCTGGAATATTTCATTCGTGTTTGGCTGTGGTTTACCTTTTCACAGTTATATTCTCTTTATTTTGAAAAGTTAATTTTAATTTATTTAGTTTAAATTCAATATTTTGAATATTTAAGTAGTGTTTTGTTATGGTTAACCATTTCACAATTACATTTTCTTTATTTTTAAAAGTTTATTTTTAATTTCTTTCGTTTCAATTAAAGAGTTGGAATATTTTTGTTGTGTTTGGTTGTGGTTTAACTTGCCATAGTTACATTTTCTTTATTTCTAAAAGTTCATTTTGAATTTCTTTCGTTGAAATGCAAGAATTGGAATATTTCAGTAGTGTTTGGTTGTGGTTTACCTTTTCACAGTTAAAGTTTCTTGATTTTTCAAAGTTCATTTTGAATTTCTTTCTTTGAAATGCAAGAGTTGGAATATTTCAGTACTGTTTGATTGTGGTTTACCTTGTCACAGTTACATTTTCTTGATTTTTCAAAGTTCATTTTGAATTTCTTTCGTTGAAATGCAAGAGTTGGAATATTTCAGTAGTGTTTGGTTGTGGTTTACCTTGTCACAGTTACAATTTCGTGATTTTTCAAAGTTCTTTTTGAATTTCTTTCGTTTAAATGCAACAGTTGGACTATTTCAGTAGTGTTTGGTTATGGTTTACCTTGTAACAGTTACATTTTGAGGTGTATGCTATTTTCTCATTTTATTTATTTCGTTGAAATGCAAGAGTTGGAATATTTCAGTAGTGTTTGGTTGTGGTTTACCGTGTCACAGTTACATTTTATTGAATTTTAAACGTTCATTTTTATTTTCGTTCATGGTATTGCAAGAGTTGTAATATTTCAGTAGTGTTTGGTTGTGGTTTACATTGTCACAGTTAAATTTTCTTGATTTTGAAAAGTTCTTTTGAATTTATTTCTTTGAAATTCAAGAGTTGGAATATTTCAGTAGTGTTTGGTTGTGGTTAACCATGTCACAATTACATTTTCTTGATTTTTAAAAGTTTATTTTGAATTTCATTCTTTGCAATGCAAGAGTTTGAATATTTTTTTAGTGTTTGGTTGTGCTTTACCTTGCCATAGTTACATTTTCTTGATTTCTCAAAGTTCAATTTGAATTTCTTTCGTTTAAATGCAAGAATTGGAATATTTAAGTACTGTTTTGTTGTGGTTTACCTTGTCACAGTTACATTTTCTTGATTTTTCAAAGTTCATTTTGAATTTCTTTCGTTGAAATGCAAGAGTTGGAATATTTCAGTAGTGTTTGTTTTTGGTTTACATTGTCAGAGATACATTTTCTTGATTTTTCAAAGTTCATTTTGAATTTCTTTCATTGAAATTCAAGAGTTGGAATATTTCAGTAGTGTTTGGTTGTGGTTTACCTTGTAACAGTTACATTTTATTGATTTTTCAAAGTTCATTTTTAATTTAATTATTTGAAATTAAAGAGTTGGAAAATTTCACAAGTGTTTGATTGTGTTTTAACATGTCACAATTACATTTTCTTGATTTTTCAAAGTTTATTTTGAATTTCTTTCGTTGAAATGCAAGAGTTGGAATATTTCAGTAGTGTTTGATTGTGGTTTAACTTGGCATGATTAGGTTAGGTTAGGTTAGATTAAGTTAGGTTAGGTTAGGTTAGCCTACGTACGCGCGCTTACGTAGGCTAACCTAGCCTAACCTAACCTAACCTAACCTAACTTAATCTTCCAACTCTAAATATTAACTTAACTTAATATTAAACCTAACTAAATATAGCAACTCTTGCATTTCAAAGATAAAAATTCAGAATGAACTTTTAAAAATAAAGACAATGTAAGTGTGACAATTTAGTCACCACCCATAATACAAATCATTCTAAAAAAACTTAAATTTCCTAGATAGTATTAAAAACTGTACTTTTAAAAAACAAGAAAATGATAAAGTGACATGGTAAACCAC
>NW_028299757.1:0-5000 GCF_049724085.1 Artemia sp. Qi Xiang Cuo
ATTTGATGGTCGTTACAGCTGTTTATCTAAGAAAAATTCATGAACTAAAAGTTTTTAATTGGTTTGAACTTCCTCTTTACTGCTTCTAACTTCCCTTTGGTAATTAATAAAGGGTATCAAAGTCTCATTCGAATGGCTTGGAAAACGTGAAGTATTATTTAAAGTATGAATATTATAATGATTGAAGATGAACTAAAAAATATACACCTAAAAATCTAAAAAAAGCATTACCTGAATCTAAAAAAATCTAAAGTCTAAAGTCTTAGCTGTTAATTAGAGAAAAAGAAATCAATTATTAAAATATTTTAAAAATGCAAAACTTAAATAAAAACTATTTGTAAGTTAATATTTAAACGATCAGCTCAGAATGAACTGTTATTTCCCTGAAAAACGGCCAGAGCATTAAGATCACCAGTGTTGTATCGCGACGAAATGGAATTTAAGCATAACACGGCGAAATTGTTCCACAGAAAATTCTTTGTCTTTTGTAATTATAAAAATCTACGTCAGTTTCCATTTCACTGACAAAAATAGTAGAATAAGCTGAAAAGCAAGAAAATTCTATTTATTTGTTTTAAGTATTTATTTTTTAGTTATTTATAGGCTAATATTTAACTTTGTTTTAATTATATTTATTATATTCTTTCACAAATGTTATAATTAAAAAATTTCTTTTCATTATCTTTTTGTAATTATATTATTGTTATAATTATATTGAATAGATTATTATAATTGTCTTTTATTAATCTTAAATATTCTTTTATTATATCTTATCAATATTCTTATATCTGGGACTACAAATGTATAGTAGGCTATCATAATTTGTAATATAATCTGAATCCAGTTTCTTCATTTAAATCACAGGCCAAAAAGTTTATTCCTACTCGAGATGCAGAGTGAGAGAGGGTCCCTTGATAAGGTCAGGTCAGGGTTCGTAACTTTCTTTGAGGTCTTTGCAATTTGTAAATATGTTGGTCTATTTTTTTAAATAAAGTTATACTGATAGATAATCTGGTTTACTAGTTTTATTATTATCAATTTAATTAGTTTGTTTTGAATTTTTTTTATTATTATTATTTGTTTTATAGGAGACACGTAGGGTCACTACCCGGAAGAGTTTAGAGGTATGGTAAGAAATAGCCATCGTATGAAGGGCTTCCTGTTGGGGGAGGACGTCCTTTTCCTTGGGAATGGCAAAATTTGTTTCTTTTATTGGAAAGTTTTTGGTAGTATGTGGTGACTTGAAGTATGTTCAGTTCGGCAGCTATTTAATAAAAAAAAGCGTAGGTGACGTCTAAAGTTAAAATTAGATGTATTTAGAGTTTAAAATTTATCATCACTGAGAGGAGAGGTGGGTTAAAAAAAAAAAGTATTACCGGGATAGTAGTTCGTCTAATCGTCTGAAATCCGTCATAGGAAATCAGTGTTCCTAGCGGATTCTTTTTAAAGGCAATTTCCGTATCATCATCAATACATCCAGAGCTGGTCGACCACCAAATTCACATTTATGTTTTTAGAAAAAAGGCAGTAACGTTAGAATAAAAAATGTAAAATGTTTGAAGAAAACTGCCAAAAACCGAGTATATATATATTTTTTTTTTCAGAATCGTTTAGCTGTATTTTTGTGCAATCTGAAGCCAGCGAAAATGAGAGGCATAATGTCGGAAGCTATGGTCATGTGTGCATCAACAGCAGACAAGGTATTTATTTTGATTATGTACTTTAAGTAATTCACATGAGAAAGTTCGTTGTAAATATAGGTAACACAGCGTTATGATCTCAGTTCTTTGAATAGTAAGAGAGTGGAGGATTTTTTTTCCACCTTGAAAATGTCTTTTACAAATGATCACAATACTAGAAAGTAGACATAAAATTTTTTTTATGAAATAAAATAATATAATTATGCTATTGCAACAAATATTTATCACTCATTATTAATACAATATATATATATATATATATATATATATATATATATATATATATATATATATATATATATATATATATATATATATATATATATATATATATATATATATATATATATATATATATATATATATATATATATATATATATATATATATATATATATATATATATATATATATATATATATATATATATATATATATATATATATATATATATATATATATATATATCTGCAGAAAAATCACGTTTTTCGCGATTTTTCTTAACTTCTTGATTTATTCTTCTTTGATTTAATCTATATCTATGCGTTACATCGGTATCCAAGAAGTTTACCACGCTACAAATAATGCTTAGAAATTGTGTCAATATATGGGCATTAAAGAAAAAGTCGAGGGGGGTGATTGAATTACGCTCTGGTTGAAAAAGTGGCGTATCTTTATTAAAAATAATTTAGAAAAGAGATATATTCTGGAATCTAGCTATTTAATCTCCGAAAGAAAGAATGTAATTGGCGCTGACAGCCTTGTAACAAAAGCCCTTAAGCAGTTACCGGAATGTTTTTATTTCCACCTTTAGTCTCTTTTCCAGATATGTATAACCACGGGGAATGTGCCTCACACTTTTATGAAAGTGGTTGTAACATCCACCACAAAGAAAGGAAAAGACCCAACTGAATTTAAATTATTCAGGCCTGTTGTGTAAGAAAACCTTACCTTTGTATTTTTGTAAATTGTTTGAATAAGTAATCTTCTCCTAGCTAGATACCGGACACCGGAAATAATAAGCTTGGATTCCAGAAAAATCTTGGTTGCCCAGAAACTCTTTGTCTCCTAGGAAATTTTCTTGTGGAGTCAGCAAGAAAGAAATCAGCTTTTTAATCTGCACCACGGATATGTCAAATATGTTCGATAGCTTTAACCGCATGAAAGTAACAAACACTCTCCTGCACAGTTGCGCTACTGCAATTATAATGAAAACTCTGGAATTTTGTTGTCGACGCTTACCAATGTACGCGATGGGGAAGTACTAATTCAAAAGATCGAAGTTAAAACTAGTTTCAGGCAAGGTAGTAATCTCAGTCCTCCCATTATCAAGATCACATCTTACCATCTCTTCTTTTTCACTGTAACGACTCGTCCTAGCAAACTTACTCTGACGATGTCCTTCTTCTCAGATCTGAAGAAGATTACTAGGTGACCGTAATTTCAAATTCAGAGAGATTTACAATGCAAGTAACAAACAATTTTCTGCACGGTGGTGTAAGTGCAGTTGTTGTGAAAACTCTGGAATTTTGTTATCAACGCTTGACAGCAAACTAAATGCAGAACTGATCGAATTTAAAAGTAGTTGTAAGTAAGGCAATGATCTCTGCCGTCCTACTATCAAGATCACGTCTTGCTATTTCTTCTGTTTCACGGCACCGACTCGTCCTACCCAACTTATTCTCGTGATGTCCTTCTTCTGATTTCAAGCAGACTTAAAAGGTAACCGTAATCAATTCCAGAGTGATTCCCAATTGCTGGGATTTTCCACTAATACAGAAAACTGCACGTTTTTGACATTTAATGCACCGCAAAGTGACACTGGCACCCTTCCGTTCCCCTTTGCACCTTCGCCGGTGTTGGAATGTTTGATCTAAAGTATCTCTATATAATGACTGTGGAAATAATTGGTAAAATAAAGCAACCCATTGTTCGTTTTTTCAACAGTATGTTGTGCCTAATGTGCTGACATCTCTGCTGAGTCTGATATAAAGACGTCAAGAAATACAGATAAGATCAGGAAGTGTTTTCAAATATGCGAAGCTTTATATATACTGCATTTTTTCGTTTTTGTTTTTTGTTTCTCCTGTATAGCCGGCTCCCACGCTTTTGTGTTGTTTTAAAGACTATTGCAATGGATATCATAGATAAAAAAGTCGTTGACCCTTGAAAATCAAATGCTTTCGTTCAATTTCATGATGTTTCTCCTCTCTCTTGGAAAGTTTGAAAAGAATAGATTTCTTGTGATTCCTCGAGAAATCAGAAACCTAGATGATGCTTTTTGGTAGTAATTCCTTCCTTCAAGCTTTATGGTGACGGTAATAAGTACAAACAAATTTATGACGAGTTGCTTTTGTCGTATGAACTCGGGGGGGGGGGGTTGACCTTTTGGTTCGCCAATCGAATAGATAGAAAAATATTGCGAAATTCTGACTCAAATAACATGCAACCTATCTATTTTTATATTTAAATTTGCCCTGGGAGCGGGGGGGGGGGATTTAAGATTTGTTGCCTGCTTCGTGGTTCAAATAAAACAGGTTTAAAATGCTTGCGTGATTCTGCTTCAAACAATTGGAAAGGTAAAGCATATACTTGAAGAATGTGCCAGTAATTTCAAGACACTGAACCGATTTGAAGGGGTATAGTCCCACTACAATAATTTGATGCTTTGATGGTTCGATATTTTGCAAACTTTTGAGTTGGGCTATATGAGACTTCGAAGTCATAATTAAACTATAATTTTCTTGTTGTTCTTGATTAGGATTTGACCTGAAATTTTTGGAGAATATTTGATGCAACCTCTGCAAAAATATATAGCGTTAAAACATGTGTCTACCATATGCTACTGCTACTTCTACTACTACTTCTGCAATTACTAACACGTCACTGATCCGACAAGCCTCCTAAGGTCCACACACCTGCACATGCTCCTCTTTCACCCTAATCTATTCAGAGGTTTACTCTTTAGCCACTCCCATGAAGATTTTATTTACTTAAAATCATGTCTCTTAACCCATTTCCAATCCACTGGACGACCTGCCTTTGTTTGGCCCCAGATGGGTGGCCAAAAATGATAGTCTTTATCAATATGTCTTATTTATATCTGTAAAACGTATCTTTGCCATGTTAACCTTTATCTCATTATAGCCCTAAAAAGTGGGATCGAACCACATTTTTTCGTACAACTTACTGTTTAGGATATGGTCAGTCCATTGGCTAAAACAATATGTAGGCAATTTCTCTGGAAATTGCCTATAGCTCGCACCAAAAATATTCTACGATAAAAAGGGCACCTCCCTA
>NW_028299758.1:0-1000 GCF_049724085.1 Artemia sp. Qi Xiang Cuo
ATCGGTGGCGGCGCGCCTGCGGCGCGCCGAAATTTTTTTGGCGGCGCGCCGCCGATTTTAGACCGGCGGCGCGCCACGGTGCGCCGATTTTTCTAATTAAAAATAATAATAAAAATTCCACTTCACCAAGCACGTTCAACCTCGATTTTAGTAAGGATTTTTAAATGGTTGGCTAAAAACATACAAGAGCAATATGACAAAACAGTAATTTTTTGGGCCCTGCGGAAAGTGTTTATGTTCACCGTCGATCAGACCAAGTAGAATTCTCATTTTTAGTCACTAGACCCAGGGAAACCTATGTTGTGTTTATGTTTAACATCGCATTGTTCCTATAAAATCCCGTGTTTAGTCATTTCCTTATTGTTAATGATTTGGGATAATGTGTGTATAACTTTCAATGTTTGAAGTTAAAACATCTCCTGTTCATCAAATACATACGAAAAGTAAGTGAAAAAATAATAATAACGACATCGAAAAAACACTGTATATAAATCAGATACCATGGCTTAACAACACCAACAATTTTAAATCAGCGGTTACATCACTTCAGTTACAATTGATGTAACAAAATTCAGTTTGTTCACTCTGCCTGGAGCCATTGATCTTTTTGCAGATACTATCAGTCCTTTCATGCTAAAAAGCCATTTAATTAGGACACCTGTGGCCGGTACAGCCAGAACTTGAGGAGCGTAAGCTGCCCCTCGCAAGATCTGATACTAGTATTGTACTTTGTGGTCCCACAAAATGCCCTAAATGGGTTTCTTCTTTGTATCTGCTGAAATAAGTTGTTTTATAAGGGAGGACAAGCCTCCACCTTCACCATAGGGCTCCTGCGCACTACACTACAGGAGGAACTAAACTGCACCTTTACCCTCTTTTCTTATCAACACGGAATAACCCTTCGAAATTCTTTTCTGAAGAAGTGGTCAATATATAACGTTTCAAGTTAAAGTTTAAGGCTACTTCAACTTCAGTGTGCTCTGCTGACTGTGCAAAAAAA
>NW_028299759.1:0-5000 GCF_049724085.1 Artemia sp. Qi Xiang Cuo
TAAGAAATATAAAAACCCATAGTTCCTAAAAAAGAAGTCAGATCAAAGCAAAAAGTACACCATTAGAACCACCTTGTCCGAAACCCCTGTATAGAAAACTTTCTGTCCCTTGGTCCGGGTTGCAGCGGTAGCTAGCAACCTAATAAGAGACGATCACGTCCAATGTTAAGAAATATAAAAACCCATAACTTCTAAGAAAAGAGTCAAATCAAAACAAAAAGTACACCATTAGAACCGCCTTATCCGAAACCCTTATAAAGGAAACTTACCGCCCTTTGGCTTGAATAACAAAGAAAATATATTGGCTTGAAAATCAAGAAAATTGACTTCAACCACGTTATTCTCCACAAACGGGATATTTTCTTCTTTCTTTCTTTTGTTTCCAGAGATAGCTTGGCACTGGAACATCGGAGAGAGTTGTTCAGTGGCTCATTTTAAAGGAAATATATTAAAAGACGTAGGCTTCTTCCTGTTTGAAATCATTTGCAATAAGGAACGAACTGTAACCTATAGTAAATGAAGTATTAAATCAAAGACTTCGTGGTTCCGGGTTGCAGCGGTAGCTAGCAACCTAGTAAGAGACGATCACGTCCAATGCTAAAAAATATAAAAACCCATAGCTTCCTAAAAAAGTCAGATCAAAGCAAAAAGTACACCATTAGAACCACCTTGTCTGAAACCCCTGTATAGGAAACTTTCTATCCCTTGGCTTGAACAGCAAGGGAAATATATTGGCTTGAAAATCAAGAAAAGTGGCAGTTACTACAACATTCTGCTTAAACGGGACATTTTTTTTCTTTTTTTCTTTTCCACAGATAACTTGGCACTGGAACATCCTAGAAAGTAGTTCAATGGCTCATTTTAAAGGAAATTAATTGGGTTAAAAAAACTATTTGTAACTAAAATAAATTATTTCTAAAAGAGAATAAGCTTGAAAATCAAGAAAATTGACTTTAATCACGTTATTCTCCACAAACGGGATATTTTTTTCTTTCCGCTTGATTTTCCTCCTCAACTAGCTGGGCACTGGAATTATCCGGGTTGCAGCGGTAGCTAGCAACCTATTAAGAGACGATCACGTCCAATGTTAAGAAATATAAAAACCCATAGTTCCTAACAAAGGAGTCAGATCAAAACAAAAAGTACACCATTAGAACCGCCTTGTCCGAAACCCCTGTATAGGACAACTTTCTGTCCCTTGGCTTGAACAGCACGGGAAATATATTGGCTTGAAAATAAAGAAAAGTGGCAGCTACTACAACATTCTGCCTAAACGGGATATTTTTTTTCTTTCTTTTTTTCTTTTTTTCTTTTCCACAGATAGCTTGGCACTGGAACATCGTAGAGAGTTGTTCAATAGCTCATTTTAAACGAAATTATCCGGGTTGCAGCGGTAGCTAGCAACCTAGTAAGAGACGATCACGTCCAATGTTAAGAAATATAAAAACCCATAGTTCTTAAAAAAAGAGTCAGATCAAAACAAAAAGTACACCATTAGAACCGCCTTGTCCGAAACTTCTGCATAGTAAAATTTCTGTCCCTTGGCTTGAACAGCAAGGGAAATATATTGGCTTGAAAATCAAGAAAAGTGGCAGCTACTACAACATTCTGCCTAAACGGGATATTTTTTTCTTTTTTTTTCTTTTTTTTTCTTTTTTTGTATCCAGAGATAGTTTGGCACTGGAACATCGTAGAGGGTTGTTCAATAGCTCATTTTAAAGGAAATTAATTGGGTTAAAAATCTATAGTAACTAAAATAAATTATTTCTAAAAGAGAATAAATTTTTCCACCAAAAACTGCATTTTGATGTCTTTTCACACTGCAGTCTTTCAAACATAATCGTATACCAGCGGTAAGAATTGAACCCACGCCTCTGAAGAGACTGGTGGCTAACACCAGTGCCTTGGACCACTCGGCCAGGCTGCCTCTCATAAATTTATAATAGAGATCGAACTCTTCCCTATACTAACTTGCATACGCAACTTCACTATAGTTAAGATTACAGTATTTATTTTATGCATCATTATAAATTATAAAAGGTTCAAATGTTCGAAGATTATAGAGTTAAAAATTTTCCCACCCCGGGATATAGTAAAGAACGAACTATAGCCTATTGCAATTGAACTACAAACCATACCATTAGACTAATATGAAGGATGGGTTTAGTTAATAGTAGTCTTTCTAAAGATATATCAATGATGTAGTAATCGTAGGTTGTTTATAATAAAGAACGACCTCTTGCCTATACTAAATTTTATACGCCACTTAATTATAGTATAGGTTAGTACTTCAACAGATAGCATGGCACTGGAACATCGTAGAGAGTTGTTCAATGGCTCATTTTAAAGGAAATTAATGGGGTTAAAAACCTTTTGTAATTAAAACAAATTATTTTTATTACATTAAGAAATTTTAATTATGTTCCTTAAGAAATCATCATAAGTAAAAATTTCCCAAACAGAAATTGAACTCAAGCCTACTCGGTGAGAGCTATCCCAACCTCTAGACCATATAGGATATATTAAAATATCCGATTAATGAAGTTTATGTTAAAGAACAAATTATAATCCTAGTTAGCTGCCTGATTATTTGAGGATCGTCTCTTACTATTCCAAAGAAGAAAAAGCCGTAGGCTTTTTCCTGTTTGTAATTTATTTCATAATAAAGTATCCGGGTTGCAGCGGTAGCTAGCAACCTAGTAAGAGACGATCACGTCCAATGTTAAGAAATATAAAAACCCATAACTCCTAAAAAAGGAGTCAGATCAAAACAAAAAGTACACCATTAGAACCGCCTTGTCCGAAACCCCTGTATAGGAAACTTTCTGTCCCTTGGCTTGAACAGCAAGGGAAATATATTGGCTTGAAAATCAAGAAAATTGACTTTAACCACGTTATTCTCCCCAAACGGGATATTTTTTTCTTTTTTTTTCTTTTGTATCCAGAGATAGCTTGGCATTGGAACATCGTAGAGGGTTGTTCAATAGCTCATTTTAAAGGAAATTAATTGGGTTAAAAATCTATAGTAACTAAAATAAATTATTTCTAAAAGAGAATAAATTTTTCCAATAAAAACTGTATTTTTGATGCAGTGACGTCATAATTACTATATAAGAAACGTCAAAACTGTAAATGGTCTCATTCATGAATACATAATCCGGGTTGCAGCGGTAGCTAGCAACCTAGTAAGAGACGATCACGTCCAATATTAAGAAATATAAAAACCCATAGCTCCTAAAAAAAGGAGTCAGATCAAAACAAAAAGTACACCATTAGAACCGCCTTGTCCGAAACCCCTGTATAGGAAATATAATAAAGAACGACCTCTTGCCTATACTAAATTTTATACGCCACTTAATTATAGTATAGGTTAGTAATTCAACAGATAGTTATAATAAAGAACGACCTCTTGCCTATACTAAATTTTATACGCCACTTAATTATAGTATAGGTTAGTAATTCAGCAGATAGCATGGCACTGGAACATCGTAGAGAGTTGTTCAATGGCTCATTTTAAAGGAAATTAATTGGGTTAAAAACCTTTTGTAATTAAAATCCGGGTTGCAGCGGTAGCTAGCAACCTAGTAAGAGACGATCACGTCCAATGTTAAGAAATATAAAAACCCATAGTTCCTAAAAACAGAGTCAGATCAAAACAAAAAGTACACCATTAGAACCGCCTTGTCCGAAACCCCTGTATAGGAAACTTTCTGTCCCTTGGCTTGAACAGCAAGGGAAATATATTGGCTTGAAAATCAAGAAAAGTGGCAGCTACTACAACATTCTGCCTAAACGGGATATTATTTTCTTTTTTTCTTTTTTTCTTTTTTTGTATCCAGAGACAGCTTGGCACTGGAACATCGTAGAGGGTTGTTCAATAGCTCATTTTAAAGGAAATTAATTGGGTTAAAAATCTATAGTAACTAAAATAAATTATTTCTAAAAGAGAATAAATTTTTCCACCAACAACTGTATTTTTAATGTCTTTTCACACTGCAGTCTTTCAAAAATAATCGTATACCAGCGGTAAGATTTGAACCCACGCCTCCGAAGAGACTGGTGGCTAACACCAGTGCCTTAGACCACTCGGCCAGGCTGCCTCTTATAATTTGGGTTGCAGCAGTATCCTGGTTGCAGCTGTAGCTAGCAACCTAGTAAGAGACGATCACGTCCAATGTTGAGAAATATAAAAACCCATAGTTCCTAAAAAAAGGAGTCAGATCAAAACAAAAAGTATACCATTAGAACAGCCTTGTCCGAAACCCAGGTATAGGAAACTTTCTATCCCTTGGCTTGAACAGCAAGGGACATATATTGGTTTGAAAATCAAGAAAAGTGGCAGCTATTACAACATTCTGCCTAAACGGGATATTTTTTCTCTTTTCTTTTGTATCCAGAGATAGCTTGGCACTGGAACATCGTAGAGGGTTGTTCAATAGCTCATTTTAAAGGAAATTAATTGGGTTAAAAATCTATAGTAACTAAAATAAATTATTTCTAAAAGAGAATAAATTTTTCCACCAAAAACTGCATTTTCGATGTCTTTTCACGCTGCAGTCTTTCAAACACAATCGCATATCAGCGGTAAGATTTGAACCCACGCCTCCGAAGAGACTGGTGGCTAACACCAGTGCCTTGGACCACTCGGCCAGGCTGCCTCTCATAAATAAATATATATGTGAATTTGGGCTGTAGCAGTAGCTAGCAACCTAGTAAGAGACGATCAGTCCAATGCTAAGAAATATAAAAACCCAAAACTCCTAAAAATAGAGTCAGATCAAAGCAAAAGTATATCATTAGAACTACCTTGTCTGAAACCCTACTAGATAAATAATGAATGTCATCATAGTTTTATATTAGAGCTATGACGTGAATAGAAAAACACGAAAATATATTGTTGTTTCTGAAGACGTCATGAAATAATATCATTGCGCCATGACGTCAATAAAATCATTACGCCGTGACGTCATAATTACTACTTAAGAACGACAATGATGTAA
>NW_028299760.1:0-1000 GCF_049724085.1 Artemia sp. Qi Xiang Cuo
TTCAAAATATAGATATGAAAAAAATAACATGATAAAAAAATAAAAAATATCTCGAACAATTTATAAGTTAAAACTTAATTTGAAGAATTGACGTTTGAATGGGCAAAAGGAATGGCAGTCCCAGGCAACAGCTGAAGGTATATTTTATATTTCAGTGTGTTTAGTTCAGAATAGGACTTAGATTGGCACCAGAAATTATATTTAGTTATATTAGTCTAAATATAATTATATTTAGTTAGACTTTCTTTTCAAATGAGAACTAATTGAATGGAAATGAATTATTTTTGATAATTTTGGTGTAAATTTTTCTTCTATATTACATAAGCTAATAAGGGAATACTTACTTTATTTTTAGTAGAGAAACTATTTAATTTATTTGTATATTTACTTTCAATTTAATTGAATCTCTCCCAACCCTAGTGCCTGGATACTGCCCCAGGCCTAACACTAAGCTTTGTGATTTTTTTCCCCGAGTTGAAGTCATGAACCGACTGTTGATGAGAAATAAGTTAATATTTGTATGTAGGAAGGTTGCCCCCCCCCCAGAAATTAGGTTGATGGATCCCCTTCGAAAAAAAAATGGAAAACAATACAGTAAAGGTATTTTTGTGTATGTGTTTAATAATCTCATCCCCTGTCTTCCCTTTCTTTTTGGAATCTTGCCTGCGAGCATCTAGACTAGCTAATCTATCTTCCTATTTTCTGGTTAGCAATCCATCTTCTATACTTAATTTTTGTTCTCTCTCTGTGCAATTTTGCATCAAAGTATTTAACATATAGAGCATAAGGAAGGGGGGAAGGTGTGCTTGAACCAATATAAGAAGGCTATCGTTCTCCTTCTATCTCCTGTGTGTGGAGGTATGTACTAGTTTTGCAAAAAAAAAAGTTGCATAAAAGGTTAACCGACTCTTCAAAGGTTGATTAAACCATTGCTTTTAGCAATTTTTCCTGGTTAATCTATTAATAGTAATTACTAATACATATAATATAATAATTTATC
>NW_028299761.1:0-1000 GCF_049724085.1 Artemia sp. Qi Xiang Cuo
TTAAACACGTCATGAAACTACGTGCTATTTGCTTATGTCCCCGTTGGTACCATTCCAAACGAGTGGGGATTCCCCTCATATTCCTAAACATTGCAAAAAAGATACCAGTATGAACGGGGGATTCCCCGCACAATGACCGGTCTTCAAAGTCGATGGACTGCTATTAACAATAATAGGGTATTGTAAACACTTGGAATTTTTTCAATGAAGTCCGAAGGTATGCAATAGGACTTGTACTGGGACATGTATGGATCCATACTAAATACGTTGATTATTTGGTTTGTGTTCATGGTGCTAAGTCTAGTAGAACACTGCCGTCGGGAGTGATTTCCCAATAGGTTTCAAATTGACTCAGTGATATTAGCGTGATACTCTCAGTCAAAGCACTGTCAAAGCATTAGCGTGATACTCTCAGAATGTACGTTTAGAGTGTACATTTACCGATGCTTTGACTGAGAGTATCACTACTCTCAGTCAAAGCATCGGTAAATGTACACTCTAAACGTACATTCTCTGTTCGTACTATCCTGGGTCCCCGACAAGTCCAAAACAATTACGCCAAGATTTTTTGAAAACATTGAATCGGTTATTCTATTTTCAATTAGTTGAGAGTCATGATCTAGGGATTGCATGGTCAACTCATACAAAGCTCTATAGGATTTTTTGTCAAATGATAGAGTGTACAGTGGAATACAGTTCACTTTGCACACAAGGCTAGATAGACCGAAACAATTAAAATCATGGGGAGATTCATTCCAGGATCAAACAGCACTGCCACTCTTCACAAAGGCCAAAGCCAATTTTGATGGGATTTCTCCATTGATAAATGATGAATCGCTATAGCTACGAGAACCGGTGGCAATGTGACATTGATTGGTGATCGTATGGGGGACAAGAAGTTTGATGTTGTTGCCATTGGCTCTTAGCTTTTCCACTGCCAATGCAACAGAGCTCATAACTTGTTGTTTTCGGACGTGGAGAATTGCCGATTTGATAATGA
>NW_028299762.1:0-1000 GCF_049724085.1 Artemia sp. Qi Xiang Cuo
TATATATATATATATATATATAACATTAAACCTTTGGCATTCCTCTGAAAAAAGAAGAAGTTTTTTATGTCTTTTCCCAGAGAATTTCAAAAATATACTACTCATAATTAGAAACAGATATTCAAAAAACATACAAACCTTTGTGAATGAGATATGGTCCTCTCACCAGAAGAAATTATGAGACTGAGGCAAAGAAAACATACTTTTTTTAGGCACAAGACCATCCCTAAGAACGATTAACAAATATACCCCAGAGGCGTTCCTCAGACAGATAGTCAAGAACACATTTTTTTTTATGAAAATGAAGTTTTTGAAAACACTTTAAACTTCATGGAATTCAGGATATATGCGCCAGAACAGTTCTTTGTATTTATTCCTATTATTCTTAAGGATTGGAACCCCCCTCCATTTAAGTAAAGCCCGTGTTCCAAAGCAAAAGGGAATATTTTGTTTCAAGTCAATCATAAATATTGTTAATCAAGTTATACGTAGACAATTGTCCAACCCTACTTCCAAGCAGGCATGTATACATAAATTGTACCTCGGGTTCCGCTTTGTCATTCATAATTACTTTGTCTTTCCCATTATTACAATACACTTCACCTGGTCCTGCTGTTTTTAGGAGGCACCCACCCCCACCCCAGAAATAAAATTCAGCGCCCACATCTGCATTCAGCAACAACCAGCAAAAAATGTCAAGGGAAGGGCAAAAAGAAACTCAAACCAGTTAACAATAATTACCTTCTAGCAATTGCATCTGTCTATTAGCTAGTTTTGCTATATCCAGGAGCCCCCCTCCCCCGAAAAAAATCAGTTTTAAATCTTTTCAATGGAAATATAAAAACAAGCAATTTTCAATGAAGATGCCCCAGACAGGTGTTTTTCAAAATCTAGGGGAAGGGGATCTAAAAAATCCAGGGTTCATCTCCGGTTTGAATGGCATCCAGCGAAAAAATGTAGAAGAAAAGTCATAAAGATGCTACCTGTCTCATTTATTAGC
>NW_028299763.1:0-1000 GCF_049724085.1 Artemia sp. Qi Xiang Cuo
ACCAAGATGACTCAAGTCACGACACCTTGGAAGTGACATCTTCAGTGTTAACCTAGAGCTTTTTTATATTTGTCATTTTGAACAGGACTGCAATTCCAGAAATCTCTCCAGCATGATAAATAAATTTTGTGACGATAAAAACATGATTCATTCTACTAATCCAAAGAGCCATTTCGAAACGAATTTACAAAATGAAATATGTTGTTAATGAAAGACGTCAACGCCATATCTAAATTAGATTACAAAAGAAAAATTGCTCATCTATAAAAGAAGTCAAGACAGTCAATTTTAAATGAATTTATAATAGAAAAAAAACTGTCAACGAAAGATGTCAGCGCCAATTCTATAGATGTCAATGGAAAAATGTGAAGAAGCTTTTCAGTAATAGTTTCAAGACAATGGTAATGACCAAGTACAGAAGACAATCATAATGAGTGCTCCCCTTTGGAAGACAAAAGGCACAAAAAAACTTCAATTGGGATAAAGCCCACTCATTTTTTTTTTAATACAAGCAAAAAGATGCAGACATAAAGATACTGTTAAGACAAGATAAATTTTCAGATACTGTTTAGTCAAGCTAGGTTTTTGACTTTCCTTACAATCTTCCAGTGCCCTCTACAATGTTCCAGTGCCAAGCTATCTGTGGAAAAGAAAAAAGAAAAAAAAAGAAAAAATATCCCGTTTAGGCAGAATGTTGTAGTAGCTGCCACTTTTCTTGATTTTCAAGCAAATATATTTCCCTTGCTTTTCAAGAGGTGTATAAGCTACTGTGTCCAATAGTGTAGTTGATTCAGAAGTGACAATAACATATAAACAGAAGCTTGAAAACTCTAACTTTAGTTTTTGAAGGATGAAATGGATATCAATCAGAAATTTGATAAGGGGTATTCTAAAGTAAATGGTCTTTTTGAAGAATTTGTTAGGATTAAGGAGGTAGGAAGATATGGTATGCTTAGAAAACTTTGGATCATGAAAAGTTTGTTATTGTCAATGAAAAATA
>NW_028299764.1:0-5000 GCF_049724085.1 Artemia sp. Qi Xiang Cuo
CCAAACACTAGTGAAATATTCCAACTCTTGCATTTCAACGAAATAAATTCAAAATTAACTTTGAAAAATTAAGTGAATGTAACTTTGACAAGTTAAACCGCAACCAAACACTACTGAAATATTCCAACTCTTGCATTTCAACTAAAGAAATTCAAATGAACTTTGAAAAATTAAGTGAATGTAACTGTGACAAGGTAAACCACTACCAAACACTACTTAAATATTCCAACTCTTGCATTTCAATTAAAGAAATTCAAAATGAACTTTGAAAAATCAAGAAAATGTAACTGTGACAAGGTGAACCGCAACCAAACACTAGTGAAATATTCCAACTCTTGCATTTCAACGAAAGAAATTCAAAATGACCTTTGAAAAATTAAGTGAATGTAACTGTGACAAGGTAAACCGCAACCAAACACTACTGAAATATTCCAACTCTTGCATTTCAACTAAAGAAATTCAAATGAACATTGAAAAATTAAGGGAATGTAACTGTGACAAGGTAAACCACGACCAAACACTACTTAAATATTCCAAATCTTGCATTTAAATGAAATAAAATAAAAATTAACATTGAAAATTCATTAAAATTTAACTTTTACAAGGTGAACCTCAAACACACACTAGTGAAATATTCCAACTCTTTCATTTCAACGAAAGAAATTCAAAATGAACTTTGAAAAATTAAGGGAATCTAACTGTGACAAGGTAAACCACAACCAAACACTAGTGAAATATTCCAACTCTTGAATTTCATCGAAAGAAATTCAAAATGAACTATGAAAAATTAAGGGAATGTACCTGTGACAAGGTAAACCGCAACCACACACTACTGAAAGATTCCAACTCTTGCATTTCAACGAAAGAAATTCGAAATGAACTTTGAAAACTCATGAAAATGTAACTGTGACACGGGAAACAACGACCATACACTAAAGAAATATTCCAACTATTGCATTTCTACGAAAGAAATTCCAAATGATCTTTGAAAAATCAAGAAAATGTAACTGTGACAAGGTAAACCGCAACCAAACACTACTGAAATAGACCAACTCAGGCATTACAACGAAAGAAATTCAAAATGGACTATCAAAAATTAAGGGAATGTAACTGTGACAGGGTAAACTACAACATCACACTAGTGAAATATTCCAACTCTTGCATTTCAACGAAAGAAATTCAAAATGAACTTTGAAAAATTAAGGGAATGTAACTGTGACATGGTAAACTACAACATCACACTACTGAAATATTCCAACTCTTGCATTTCAACGAAAGAAATTCAAAATAAACTTTGAAAAATCAAGAAAATGTAACTGTGACATGGTAAACAGCAACCAAACACTACTGAAATATTCCAACTCTTGCATTTCAAAGAAAGAAATTCAAAATGGACTATCAAAAATTAAGTGAATGTAACTGTGACAGGGTAAACTACAACATCACACTAGTGAAATATTCCAACTCTTGCATTTCAACGAAAGAAATTCAAAATGAACTTTGAAAAATTAAGGGAATGTAACTGTGACATGGTAAACTACAACATCACACTACTGAAATATTCCAACTCTTGCATTTCAACGAAAGAAATTCAAAATGAACTTTGAAAAATCAAGAAAATGTAACTGTGACAAGGTAAACCACAACCAAACACTACTGAAATATTCCAACTCTTGCATTTCAATGAAAGAAATTCAAAATGAACTTTGAAAAAATCAGACCTTTGGAGGGGGGAGGGGCCGGGGGCAGGGGGTCGTTCTGTGTCTCAATGCACAAAAAAGTATAAAAAATGATGAGGGAATGGGGGGGGGGAGGGGAGGGGAGGAGGAGGAGGAAGGAGGAGGTGGGAGGAGGAGGTAGAAGGAGGAGGGAGGAGGAGGAGGAAGGAGGTGGGAGGAGGAGGGAGGAGGAGGAGGAGGAGGAGGTGGGAGGAGGAGGAGGAGGAGGAGGAGGAGGAGGAGGAGGAGGTGGGAGGAGGAGGAGGAGGGGGTCGGGGGAGGGCCTTTGGGGCACAGGGAGGGCCTTTGGGGCACAGGGAGGGCCTTTGGGTGTCTGGGTGACATTTGGGGACCGGTGGATGGCCTTTGGGACCCCGTTGGTCCTTTGGGAGCTCGATGGGCCTTTGGGGGGCCCGGGGATGGCCGTTGAGGGTCTGGGGTGGGCCTTTGGGGGTGCCGGTGGCCCTTTGGGAGCTTGGGGGACCTTTGAGTGTCCGGGGGGCAGTTGGGGGCCTGGGGGACATTTGGGGACCGGTGGAGGGCCTTTGGGAGCCCGGTGGACCTTTGAGGACCGGGGGGCTTCCTTCGGGGTTGGGGTATGAGGATTGGAACCCTTTGGGGTTGGGGTAGGGGACCTCACAACACTGTTCAAATGGAACTTGTGTATTATAACGACCACAGCTCAAAACCTCTTCTAAAACCCTTTCTAAAATCTTCTTTCAAAATGTCTCTAACGGTTTCGCCGAAATAATCCCATAAAATGGATAAAACGGTTTCGCCCAAATAATCCCTAAACGTAATTTCAGCGTGTTCCTTTTGTATGGCATCTGTGCGCTAACGCATTTCAAATTTCTAGGAAACCCTTTCCTACGTTAATCTCTTCATCTCATAAATTTTCCTAGCTAAACTATGAGGGTTTCGTTAGAATATCAATTTACCTCTCCGACTTAAAGCTCCGTGAAGCCGTATTTAAAAATAGAATTTCTATCTCTTTAGACTCCTGCATAATTCCAAGATAACAAGTGATGTCAATTATAAGTCCTGACACTAAAGATCAATGAAGCCCTCTTTGAAAATAGAATATTAATTTTTTTCTCTGTCCTAAAGAACGTTTATCCCTCAGACCTAAGATTAAAGAAGCCTTAATGTTTCTTAATTCTCCCCTTCGTGAATCAATAATTTCCCCTAGCGATTATGTAAATCAAGTTCACTGGTGCTATTTCTCAGGTTAAGCTAACAAAACATCAATAATAAATAACTACCTCATAACTACAGATTGACGAAGTATTACTGTGTATTACGTATCCCTGTTACGTATATGTACGCTCCACTAGTTATTCTGTAAATCAGTGTCTCATGCGAGTAGATCCCTACACAAAATACGCCATTTTGTAGTATTAAGGCACCCTCAGTGGCGAAATCAAAAAACAGTACTAGTATGTAATAAATTATCACAGACCAGGCTCGCCAAACAACCCCATAGCATTCGCGTCAAGCATGTTCATTCTCACTGAGAAAACCATAAAACAGACATGAATTGCTGTTGTCATCATTAAATGTGACAAAGTTCCTGTTTTTCAAAGTCTCACTGACAAAAACCATGAAAACAGACATAAATGTGAGAAAATTCATGTTTTTCAAATTCTCACTGACAAAAACCATAAAACATCCATAAATTGATATTGACATCCGAGAAAAACATCAAATAAATCGAACAAAACACATATCCATCCATGAAAACAACCATAAATGTGACACAATTCATGTTTTTCCAAGTGAGAACATTCCTGTTTTTTCATTCTCAGTGAGACAACCATACACCACGTGGTTCGTACCGGAGTATAAGACCCCTCTCTACTTTTGACTGGAAACTGAAAGTTCTAATTCACTTTTTAAGAGTCAATAGAGATCGGAGTCAATAGAGACCCCTCCCCCTCTCCATGCCCTTTTTTCCGCAACCCCATCCGATAAGGACATTTAAATAGCCATTGTTAAGAATAGTTCAAAGGTCACATAACGAAAACGCAGAGGCCGACACAGTCCTCCAGGGCCCGAGAGCAGTTGTTGTAAGTTATGCGCTGGGGGAATATATGGTTCTTATTGAAGGGATACTCATAAAAAATTCATGAGATGGCTTATTTTATTGGAAATTGAAGGTTCTAGTTAAGTTTTTTCGAGTCAAAAGAGATTGGAGGGCAACTAGCTTCCCCAGGCCCATTTTTCCCCAAATGCATCCAATAAACATTTTGAGATAGGCATTAAGTTAAAAATTTCTCAAAAGTCAGATAATAAAAACCCAGGTGTCGTCACCCCCCCCCCAGGGCCCAGGGGCAGGCGTTGTAAGTTATGCCCTGGGGCATAGATTGTTCGTATGAAAGGGATGCTCGTATGAACTTTAGAGAGGGCTCATTTGATTGGATATTGAAAGTTCGAGCTCACTTTTTAATAGTCAAAAGAGATCCAAGGGCAGCTATCTCCCAACCCATCTGATGAAAATTTTGAGATAGACATCTTGTCGAAAATAGTTCAAACGTCGGATAATAAAAAAACCGGTGTCAATAGAACCCCCAGCGCACATGAGAAGGCGTTCTAAGTTATACCCTAAGGGCATGTATGGTTCTTATGAAAGGGATGCTCGTGTAAACTTCATAGAGGGCTCATTTGATTGGAAATTGAAAGTTCTAGTTCACTTTTTAAGAGTCAAGAGAGTTAAACCCCCCGGTTTTTTCCCCCAAACCCATCCCCTACAAATTTTGAGATAGACAGTGTTTTGGAAATTGTTCAAAAATTAGATAACAAAAACATCCCCCAGAGCCCGGGGGATAGGCGTTGTAAGTGCTGTCCTGGGGTCGTTTATGGTTCTTATGAAAGGGGTGCTCATATAAACTTCAGAGGGGGCTCATTTGATTGGAAATTGAAAGTACTAGTTCAATTTTGGGGATTCAAAAGATATCCAAGGGCAACTAGCCCCCCCTTCCACACACTCTTTTTTTCCCAAGCCTATCTGATAAAATTTTTATAATAGCCATTTCATTAAAAAAAAAGCTCAAAGGTCAAATAAGAAAAATTTCTGTGTCGACGGAACCCGCCAGGGCCCAGAGGCAGGCGTTGTAACTAATGCTCTGGGGGCATATCTAGTTCTTATGGAAGGGATGCTCGTATGAATTTCGGAGAGGGCTAATTTGATTTGAAATTGAAAGTTCTTGTTCACTTTTTAAGAGTCAAAAGAGATTGGAGGGCAACTAGCCCCCCCCTCCTCCACGCCCTAAATACATCAGATGA